>NC_041338.1:35943619-36018619 GCF_004354835.1 Perca flavescens
TTTTGCGAGCGCTGTGAAATGAATGAAGGCAGCACGGTGGCTAAGTGGATAGCACTTCTGCCTCACAGCATGTTGGCACTGTTCAATCACTGGTCTGGGCAGGGTTCGATCCCCCGGTCCTTACAGGGCCTGTCTGTGTAGAGTTTGAATGTTCTCCACCGTGTTTGCGAGGGTTTCCTTCCTCCACCGTAAAGACATGCATGCTGGGTAACTAGGACTACAGTTGAAAATTAGCCGACTGTCTAACACTGGTAGCCTTCTTAGCTGTAACTGAGAGTGGGTCTGTGGGAAGGTTCATTGACAGCTCATTTCCAAAGGGGGCGTCACCAACAGACGCAGCTCAAATGCCTCTGGGCGCAATTGGATAGTCCTTCAACCAATCCGTCGCTGCGGTGCCTCAACGGTTGTGATTGGTGTAGAGCCCGCCTCAACGGTTGTGATTGGTGTAAAGCCCGCCTCAACGGTTGTGATTGGTGTAGAGCCCTCCTCAACGGTTGTGATTGGTGTAGAGCCCTCCTCAACGGTTGTGATTGGTGTAGAGCCTCAACGGTTGTGATTGGTGTAAAGCCCACCTCAACGGTTGTGATTGGTGTAGAGCCCGCCCCAAAGGTTGTGATTGGTCTATAGCCCTCCTCAACGGTTGTGATTGGTGTAGAGCCCTCCTCAACGGTTGTGATTGGTGTAAAGCCCACCTCAACGGTTGTGATTGGTGTAGAGCCCTCCTCAACGGTTGTGATTGGTGTAGAGCCCTCCTCAACGGTTGTGATTGGTGTAAAGCCCACCTCAACGGTTGTGATTGGTGTAGAGCCCGCCCCAAAGGTTGTGATTGGTCTAGAGCCCTCCTCAACGGTTGTGATTGGTCTAGAGCCCTCCTCAACGGTTGTGATTGGTGTAAAGCCCACCTCAACGGTTGTGATTGGTGTAAAGCCCGCCTCAACTGTTGTGATTGGTGTAGAGCCTCAACGGTTGTGATTGGTGTAGAGCCTCCTCAACGGTTGTGATTGGTGTAGAGCTCTCCTCAACAGTTGTGATTGGTGTAGAGCTCTCCTCAACGGTTGTGATTGGTGTATAGCCCGCCTCAACAGTTGTGATTGGTGTATAGCCCGCCTCAACAGTTGTGATTGGTGTAGAGCTCTTCTCAACAGTTGTGATTGGTGTATAGCCCGCCTCAACAGTTGTGATTGGTGTAGAGCCCGCCTCAACAGTTGTGATTGGTGTAGAGCCCGCCTCAACAGTTGTGATTGGTGTAGAGCTCTCCTCAACAGTTGTGATTGGTGTAGAGCCCGCCTCAACAGTTGTGATTGGTGTAGAGCCCGCCTCAACAGTTGTGATTGGTGTAGAGCCCGCCTCAACAGTTGTGATTGGTGTAGAGCTCTCCTCAACAGTTGTGATTGGTGTATAGCCCGCCTCAACAGTTGTGATTGGTGTAGAGCCCGCCTCAACAGTTGTGATTGGTGTAGAGCTCTCCTCAACAGTTGTGATTGGTGTAGAGCCCTCCTCAACAGTTGTGATTGGTGTAGAGCCCTCCTCAATGGTTGTTGTGATTGGTGTAAAGCCCTCCTCAACGGGTGTTTAAAGGTACTGTTTTCTGAGAGTGTACTCAGATGTGTCCAAAATTATCCTGCAGGGAACTACGAGGCGCTGACTCCTCAGGTGGCCTTCTCCATGGACAGGACGCCGACGGTGGGTCAGATCGCTCTGGCCTTCCTGCAGGCCTCCTTCGCCTTCAGCGGCTGGAACTTCCTCAACTACGTCACGGAGGAAGTGGTCGAACCCAGACGGTAGAGTATTTACGCTTTTCGTCACTTTCTCAACATCTTCCTGTGCCGTAACCACAGATAAAAAGCCAAAAACAACTTGTTTTAGATCTATGATCTATGACCGTAACATGACAAATTTTCAGCTTCCATCTCAGCTGGGTCCTCTGCTCCGCTCGCTCAGATTGCAATGTGTGTATATATATATATATATATATATATATATATATACACTACCGGTCAAAAGTTTGGGGTCACTTAGAAATTTCCATTCCACTCCATTCCAGACACAATACCTGAAGTACAGTGGCTGAAGAAACACTTGAAATTCATGCTTTTTGGTCTAAACGTCATACCCAAATTAAAAGTGGTACAGCTCCCATATACTTTGACACCCAGGGGTGTGCCTGATATCATTGGAAAGGTGATTGATGTGGGTTTGTTTGTGTATTTGAGAAGTGTTGTATTTTGTAGTTTTTTGGCTTTTTTATTTGCACTTTTCAAATAGAAATAAAAAAAACGCACAGACATATTTGTAGAAAAGAATTCATATAAAATCCATTTTTGAGTTTTTTAGCTTCTGAATTTTTTTCTGTAGTAAGCTGAGACGTGGCTAATGCTGTGTTGTCTGTCACCTGTCAGATGTGTTTACAGCTGTGTATTTTAATAATTTTACAGATTTATAACTTGGACAGAAATAAAAAATCTCCATTCTAGCCTCTGTAACTCTGTGTCAGTAAGGCCTAGAATCGCCCTGACACAACTTGAGTGTTTCCTTTCCAATGATATCAGGCACACCCCTAAGTGTCAAAGTATATGGGAGCTGTACCACTTTTAATTTGGGTATGACGTTTAGACCAAAAAGCATGAATTTCAAGCATTTCTTCAGCCACTTCTGTCTACAACAGTCGAGAACCATTTTGCAATTATGTAAGCACATAATGTAATCTGAAAACTGCTGCCCTGATTAAAAAAAACAATGCAACTGATCTCTGCTGGTATTCTGTCTGGAATGGAAATTTCTAAGTGACCCCAAACTTTTGACCGGTAGTGTATATATATATATATATATATATATATATATATATATATATAAAGTATAATTTGATGACGTTGTCCACTGCTGGTACAATGCACGGCACGCGGTGGTGCCTGTGGTGTGATGAGCTTGATTTAACCTTTTGTAAAGTGAAGCAACGTTGTTCATGGACAAAATACACACATCTTTTTTTAACAGAGTTTTTTTCTTGTAAATATATGACTTTATCTCAGAAGATGCATGTATTTTCCCCCGTAAATTTCCCAGTTTTTGTTCTCGTACATTTTTGATTTTAAAGCTTTTAGTGTGTAACATTTAGATATTAATGAACGTCCGTTACATTCAAGCCGTTGCCAAATGAGTTGCCACAAAGCTAATTGAGACTATCAGCTCCTCACAACTCTCTCTGGATCTCTCAGTATGGCTCTGTTCAGAAGATTGTAGCGTCCGGTGATTAATACTCTCCATCATGTTTTTTTAATCCTCTGAATTGTTGTCATTACTTAGAATTCCTCATAAGGGAGAAAGAAACTAGCTTTAATCTCAGAGAATTTAGAGAGTTATTTCTCGCTAATATATGACTTTATAATCTTAGAGAAGATCCCAGTTTTACCCTATACATTTCTCAGTTTTTTCTCCTAAATGTAACAGTTAATTGTCAGAAACATTACCCATCCATAGGCTTTAAGTGTGTGTGTGTGTGTGTGTGTGTGTGTGTGTGTGTGTGTGTGTGTGTGTGTGTGTGTGTGTGTGTGTGTGTGTGTGTGTGTGTGTGTGCGCGTGTCTGTCTGTTTATTAGTGATAAGCTTTATAGGTGCATAATCGATGGCTTGTTTGCCTTTTCTCCCCAGTTCATTTTTCACTCTTTATACCCACAATTTTAAATTAACTGTTTGTTAAAAGACAAACACCCTTTATGTGCGTTTGGACATTTGTATTCAGCTTTTCCTTTTTTACAAACCATGGGCCTTACATGTTAGTTATTCTGAAAGATTTGTGTTGGTTGCTATTTTTTCACCCACACTGACCGCGTTCGGCCAACAGTTTCTACTCTTTTTTTTCTTTCATGCATGTTTTGATTGCTTTTCCTTTTTTTGTTTTTGCCTGTATCATCTGTGCATGGTGTGTGCCGTCGCTCAGGAATCTACCTCTTGCCATCTACATCTCCATCCCATTGGTGACCTTTGTGTACACGCTCACCAACATCGCCTACTTCTCCTCCATGTCGCCCGAGGAGCTGCTGTCGTCCAATGCCGTGGCTGTAGTGAGTAACGGGGGCAAAACTATTCAGAGGTTATTGGACCCGTCCAGTTTAACAACCAGTAGAACTATTCAGAGGTTATTGGACCCGTCCAGTTTAACATCAAGTAGAACTATTCAGAGGTTACTGCTAAAGGAAACACTGACAGTTCAGACTAATGATTCACGACTAGACGATTTGAAACGTGCAACTTCTTGCAGCCCGTCGGTTCTGAAAGCTGCCAGTTCACACCAATGCAACGAGACAAGACAGTGTTCAGTGGCCTTTCTATCCATTTTATTTCTAAGGGCCAAACCATCGGGAGAATCGGTGTCTTGTCCAAGGACACTGTATGGCAGATTTAGCCATCCCTCTCCACTAGTGTGGCTGAAGGCATGCAGCTTTAAATCCAGACTCCACATAGCGTTGTTGCTGACGTGGAAGAAAAAAGGGGCTGCAGAATATATGCTTTTTTTTTATTGTCTTTGCGATATCAACTAGCGGAATAAACACATAGGAAAAGGCTGCGACACATCGCAAAAGAGATATTTTTTGTGTTAGTTGAAAGAAAATATCAGCAGAAAACTGCACTTTAAATGTCTTTAAAAAATGTCTCTAAAAACTGTCAGTGTTTTTTAAGTGCTGCCTTTTATACTCAATTCAATGTTTAATTTGTTCAATAAAAGAACGTTGGAAATGATTTCCTTTCCTTTGTTTTAAATTCAACGAGCAATTTCTTGCATTTGAGCAGAATACTAAAAGCAGCAGAAATGCAGAACTGACTACACTTTAATATCTGTTTATTATCACCAAAAATATCGTTATCGCATATTTTCTTAATCCTTAAACGATTTTTTTTTCCATCCACACTTGCAAATGTTTTAACTAATGGTACTTTTATTTAATTGAAATGCACTTGAGATGTCTTTGCCTCTTTTGTGATTGTAAATTGTTTTTATATGTAACAAACTTTTACTGCTATCTTGGCCAGATTTCTCTTGAAAAAGAGATTTTTATATCTCAATGAGACTAACCTCGTTAAATAAAACAATAATAAAAAAATGTACCCCTTACCGTGCAGCCCTAGAAGAAAAGAACATACTGTACACCCCCCATGATGTTGTTGTGTTTCTCCGATCTGTACACGTCAGTGGTTCTGTCTGTCGTTCTGCTGTTCAGACTTTTGGAGAGAAGCTGCTGGGGATGTTCTCCGTCATCATGCCGATCTCCGTGGCTCTGTCCACCTTCGGAGGAATCAACGGCTACCTGTTCACCTCCTCCAGGTGAGATCCGAGTTGCCATCTCTATTATCTCCACAGCGCTGTGGAGCAAAGTCTGGCTACAACACAGATGCACTCTGGGATAGGAGAATCAAAAACTCTTGGGTCGTTTACATTTCTTTAAACCAATCACGATGGTGTTGCTCCAGTCACGCAACGGTGGCTCTGCTAAATAGTCTCAGGAAGGAACTGGTTTTGGTGGAACAAAAAGAAAACTCCTCATACAATATTAAATAAAGTTAACTGCTGACACAATACAGTGGGAGCGTGGCTATGGTCCCACAGCCCTATGTTCCCACATTTCGTTTTTCATAAATTTTTATCCGATTTTATCCCCCTAACCATAACCCTAAATAATGTTGTGGTGGGGATATGGCTTAAATTGAAGGGAAATGTAGGAACACAACACCTAATTTGGAAATGTCCTAGAAATGTGGGAACATAGGGCCTAATTTTGAAAAAAATCTTAGAAATGTGGGAATATAGGGCTGTGGGACCATAGGGCTGTGGGACCATAGGGCTGTGGGACCATAGGGCTGTGGGAATATAGGGCTGTGGGACCATAGGGCTGTGGGAATATAGGGCTGTGGGAACATAGGGCTGTTGGAACATAGGGCCTAATTTTCAGTGAAAAAAAAATTCTTAGAAATGTGGGAACATGTTAAACCTCATTGGCTCTTACCAGTTTATCTCCGTATGTACTTCGTCCACAGCAATCCCACCAGTCGGTCCCAAAACCTCCCAGTTAGAGAAGAGATGACCTAAACATATTCTTTATAAATCTTAACAATCATTCCCAGAAAGAACCAAGCAGACCTGTCTTGTTGCACCATCCAGACTTTTTCATAACTTGACATTTGCAGCGTGTAGCTTGAAGTTTGTTGTTTCCCCGAAGCGAACGTATTTTGAGAACGGCGACACACACACACAGAGAGAGAGCAGAAAGCTGAGGGACACTGTGCCGGATATCAGGCTTTTATCCTGGAAATGTACCTCCGTTGATCCAGACTAACACTGCTTTGACGTGGCTTCTGATCTGCAGGCTGTGTTTCTCTGGAGCCAGAGAGGGTCACCTGCCCAGCCTGCTGGCCATGATCCACTATAAGTACTGCACTCCCATCCCTGCCCTGCTGGTCTGCGTACGTACAACCTCTGCATCGATTTACACAGCTGTTTTGCTTCGGTTACATGATGCATCCGTCTATAGCAGGGGTGTCTAACTCAACTTCACTGAGGGCCACACTGGAAAATGAGAATCATATTAAGGGCCAGACATGTTTGACATGCCTTTTTCAACCGAAAAGTTGAATAACTCCTTTGACTGTATTATTTGTGTCTCATATAGCTTTCTCACTGACAGTTTGGTCGCCCTAAAGCCGTAAAAAAGTCAGCAAAAATGTTCCTTAGCCATCATAGAGTTTAGCAAATCAAAGATTTTTTTTTTTTTTTACAATAACCCCTGTTTCACAGCCTGAATATTAAACTCTCTGGTTCTCTGGCAATTTCTGAGCCTCAAAGTCAACAAATCTGCCAAATTCTGCTTTGAGTGTCGCACAACTGCAGTCTGAAAAACAGTTTCCCATATTTTTGGTTTGGCTCACACGTAGGGCCAAAATCTATTGTGAACATAAATTGATATGCGGGCCGGATCAAAATTTACAAGGGGCTGGATTTGGCCCGCAGGACTTGAGTTTGACACATGTGGTCTACAGTATTACATAGTACTACAGTTTTAGTTTCATCGCTATTGTTTAGTGTATGTTGGCATTTATTTCTATGAGCTGGACCTAGAGCTGGGCAATATATCAAAATTATATCGCTATCGTGATATGAGACTAGATATCGTCTTAGATTTTGGATATCATAATATCGTAATATGGCATAAGTCTCTTATCCTGGTTTTAAAAGCTGCATTACAGTAAAGTGATTTAAGTTTCTGAACATACCAGACTGTTGTAACTGTTCTATTATTTGCCTTTTACCCACTTAATCATTATATCCACATTACTGATGATTATTTATCAAAAATGTCATTGTGTAAATATTTTGTGAAAGCACCAATAGTCAACACTACAATATCGTTGCGGTATCAATATTGAGGGATTTGCTGGTTGGCTATTTCTTGTCTGGTTTCTTTTTCCTCTATTCAGTTTATTTTGTCCAAAAAAGTTGATTTCTTTAAGCCGATCGAGTTGAACACTGATGGATGCAAATGGAAATTCTACTAATTGCAGACTGTATTATTTTCTATTAATGATTTTGTGTTTAACTAAGATTTATTGTGGTTAATTTTGCTTTTCATGACTATTGATTTGTTTAATTGTACGTTGCCTATTTATTTGGCCTGTGAAAAGTGCTATAAGGAAAATGTTACTTAAAATGATAACAACTGTTTAACATTCATCACAACACGTTGTCATCCCTCGCTGTGTTCATCAGTGCGCCGCCACCATCGTTATCCTCTGCATCGGAGAGACGCACAACCTGATTAACTACGTCTCCTTCATCAACTATCTGTCGTACGGCGTCACCATCGCAGGCCTGCTGTACTACCGCTGGAAGAAACCCAACCTGTACCGACCCATCAAGGTACCAACACTTGTTTTTGTTCATGCTAGCACCACATGCACCTCATATACACATATATTTAAATTAGAGCTGTCAATTGATTTAAAACATTTGATCGCATGATTGTCCATTCTTAAAGCTGCCGTAGGCAGGATTGCGAAGATCCAAAAAATGTGAACATCGACAACTTCTCAGTCCCTTCTCCCCTTTCTGCTAAAGCCCAAAAAGCTCTCCTAAGCCCCTCCCCCCACAAGGGAGAATGAATGCGTGTGCATGAGCAGTGATTGACACGCAGTTAGACACCCCCCCTGGCCCTGATTGGTGCATCTGAACAGGGAGTGGTGGTCTGCTTCATGTAGTTCTACTGGAACATAAGGTCAGTTTCAGCAGATGTGACAGAAATTTGACTCTACTTGTAAGTAAGGAACCGTTTGGTATTTTTTTTTTTGAATGGACCACCGGAGGAAAATAGGGATGGGTCATGTGTTTTTATTCTTTGTTGATGGGAGGGTCATCCAATTTTTTTGTAGTCTACAGGGGAGGGTCTCACAACTTTTGTATTCATGAAAAGAGCAAAATTTCAAAGTGGCTTGTTTGGTGCATATTTATCCATGTAGCTCCATGTAGCTCTCTCAGTCTCGGCCCGTATCGCTAGCAGATGGGTCCCTCCCTATTTAGTCAGCCAGACCTGTAGCTTAGAGACCGTAGGATTTCCCAAACTGAATAAATCCCGCTCGCACATGTAAACACTGCTTTGCTAGTTCAATCGTGTTGTAACTGTTGTATGCTGAAAAAAATAATTGTATTCATTAGCATGATAGCCGTACGGTTTAGTTCAAAACCATCCAAAACACCGTACGAAAACATAGCTGACCAGACGCAAGCTTTTATTTTGAAAAGCCGAAAATCGAGCCGCGGATAGCGCCAGCCGGCAGCCGGGAATGCATGAGACGGGAGGTATATCCTTTTGGTCCCGGTTATTATTTGTAAAATTGTGCAAACGACAGCCTTTTCAAGGGATTTGAGAAGGAAGGAATGGTAGCATGCAAGATCCCAAATTGACGCTCGTCTGAGAAATGGAGTTTTGGATAATGTTCAGCTTTGGCAGCTTTACCTATATGCTAAAATATACAATGACTGAGGAAGCCCAGTGACAAGTCCATAGCAACCAGTGTTGAATTACCCAGTGTGCTTTTCTGAATGGTCTCAATGTTTTATTGTTTTATTTAAAACAATAATCTGTAATGCTCTTTGCTCTTTATTTATTTTATTTTATTTTATTTTATTTCTATCTTTATTTTTATTTTAATACATACTGTGTACATATACTTATACTTATATTGTTTATACCTATACTTATATTGTTTATTACATTTAGAGAATGTGTGATGTGCACCAACAACACCAAAACAAATTCCTTGTATGTGTTAAAAAACGTACTTGGCAATAAAAACCCTTTCTGATTCTGATTAATGTGAATACTAGTTTACTAGAGGAGTAACTTAGTATTTGAAGTAATGCAGTAATGCAGGAACTGTTAGTGAGTAAATCAAGCGACTTTGAGTCTATGCAAAGCGCTATATAAATTAAATGTATTATTAAATCTACTGAAATGGCCCACACACCATAACAGAGGAGTGTGATGCGTCAGATGAGAATGCAGAAGTTTAGCCACCAATGTCATGGCTGTAAATAAACAATGGAAGTCTGTACAGCTTTGCCAAGCGCAAATCCGTACAATAAATTGTTGGGGAGGGTCATCTTTTGTCTCCCAATCGGGTTGGAGGGTTATCCAAAATGTAATACTGATGGAGGGAGGGTCAGATCTGTTTTGACTAAAGGACCCAAAACTCCTCTGGTGGCCCCTTAAATAAATAACGAACAGTCCTTAAACGAACTTTGAGACAAGTTCAGTGATTCTGTCCATCTCTTGTTAAATAATTATATTAACAGAGGCTTTACTCAATTTACATCGACAGTACATGCAAATAACTTTAGTCTTGTGGAGAGAACCATCTGGAAAGGATTTGAAACTCAACTCGCCATTCAAAAGACCCTTTTTTCTTTATCCATTTCTGCTCAAGGAGCTTTGTTCCTGCGAGCCATCCACAACATTACTGCAGCATCACTTCCTGATTTTCCCAAACTACATTGCTTCCCAAATCACAGAACGCACATGCGTTAATAGCGTGGCAAAACAATTTGTGGTGTTAAAAAGAATTAGAATTGGTCTAACGGTACAGATCCATTTGTCCGACACGACTGAAGCGTGGTGTCGCAACGTCATAGTACATCCATGGTTGATGCTCCACGCCCCTGACCGGCAGCTGATTGGACGAATGCGTGAAGTGGGTCTGGCTTCTCAAGAATTTCATGGAGTGTCATGGCGGCTCGTTCAGAATACGATCTCGTATTTAACTAAAATAGTTCACCGAAACATGTTTCTGAGAACATTTGAAGAGAGAAATAAGCCGTGCCGTTGCTGAATCCGTCTTCATTTCAGATCAACGAAGGTCAGTTTGAAAGATTTTCGTCTACTTCAATTGGATAGTCGCTATAGTAGGATAGTCAACGGATTAATTTGCATAAAGATGGGCATCGACCAACTTTTTGACTCGCAGCATTTTTTGAAATGCAGCGCCGCCTTCCCAGAATGCTTTGCATGCACGTTGAAGTCGCTTGACATCACCCATAAGAATAGAGTTGAGCGCAGTCACACGGTCAAATGGATCTGTACCGTTAAACTTAGAAAACTTTAATGTCCCCGAGAGGCAATTTGTTGTACGCTACAGGCATATTGACACATAATCCACAACACAAACCAGACATCTACAGCACTATTTATCTAACACATAACATACACACATCAATACATAGAATACAGTAAAAAGGAGTATGTTGCACTTCCCTAAAAGGGCTAATGTCATAAATAAATTAAACTACTGCACAGTCGGGGTGGGGGGAAGAAATCAATACAGCAAAGTATCGCAATATTTTCCGTGGCAATACTGTATCGGTACACAGACGCCAAGTATTGATCTTTTGTGATATGTGTTGGTCAGTTTGTCTGCTTGACAATCCCATTTTGCAGCATTACATTAAAAGTCCCATGACATGGTGCTCTTTGGATGCTTTTATATAGACCTTAGTGGTCCCCTAATACTGTATCTGAAGTCTCTTTTATATAGACCTTAGTGGTCCCCTAATACTGTATCTGAAGTCTCTTTTATATAGACCTTAGTGGTCCCCTAATACTGTATCTGAAGTATCTTTATATAGACCTTAGTGGTCCCCTAATACTGTATCTGAAGTCTCTTTTATATAGACCTTAGTGGTCCCCTAATACTGTATCTGAAGTGGTCCCCTTTGTATATAGGCCTTTTAGTGGTCCCCTAATACTGTATCTGAAGTCTCTTTTATATAGACCTTAGTGGTCCCCTAATACTGTATCTGAAGTCTCTTTATATATAGACCTTAGTGGTCCCCTAATACTGTATCTGAAGTCTCTTTTATATAGACCTTAGTGGTCCCCTAATACTGTATCTGAAGTCTCTTTTAAACCTTAGTGGTCCTCTAATACTGTATCTGAAGTCTCTTTTATATAGACCTTAGTGGTCCCCTAATACTGTATCTGAAGTCTTAGTGGTCCCCTTTTTGGTCCCCTATATAGACCTTTTAAACCTTAGTGGTCCCCTAATACTGTATCTGAAGTCTCTTTTATATAGGCCTTAGTGGTCCCCTAATACTGTATCTGAAGTCTCTTTTATATAGACCTTAGTGGTCACCTAATACTGTATTGATATACAGACGCCAAGTATCGATCTTTTGTGATATATGTTGGTCAGTTTGTCTGCTTGACGATCTGATTTTGCAGCAATAAAATTGGAGTGAGATGAACAAACAGAGAAATGTATCATTTTAGATACAACAGATGTTGACAAAGTTTCCTTTTGGGGACATCATTTGAAATCGGGAAAAATTTGAAGTTGGAAAAAAGGTAATGAATTGCAACATATCGCTTACGTTTAAAATCGCAATAATATCGTATCGTGACGATACGATACGTATTGTAAGTATGGGGATGATATTGTATCGTAAGGCTTCTGGTGATTCCCACCCCTAGTGCACAGTACTTCACATACTGTATATTCCTCCTCCAGTCATACCCCTCCCCACATCTTTTCTTTTTTGCTGTTTGTTTTAACAGCTCTAATATACATACACACATATATATCTTTCATTTTAATCACAGACTGATTGTATATTTTAACCGTTTGTTTCCTTCAGGTGAACCTGTTGGTTCCCGTTTGCTACCTGATGTTCTGGGCGCTGCTGCTGGGTTTCAGTCTTTACTCAGAGCCGGTGGTTTGTGGTGTCGGTTTAGTCATCATGCTCACCGGCGTACCCGTCTACTTCCTGGGCGTCCATTGGAAAGAAAAACCAAAGTGTATCTACAACTTCATTGGTGAGTTCGTAAAAGGAGCTTTGACTTAAGGTTCAGACTCTGGCTGCTGCATCCAGGGGTGGAAAGTAACTAAGTACATTTACTCAGGCACTGTACTTAAGTTAAATTTACTTGAATCTTTTCTTTTAATGCTACGTTATACTTCTAATCTACTATATTTCCGTGTCTATGGAAGTCTAAGAGACAATAAGCCTACTACTCAGTTGATTCATATTTCATACTGAGTTTCTGGTTCCAAGTCTTCTTCAATACAGCAGTATGTTCATTTAGTAAATGATGCTCCCATTTATTTTAAACAGACGATAAAGCAGGGGATGTCAATCCGGACGGAGGCTTAGCGATGCTATCCACGCTAACACTGTGGACATTAAAATAGAACTTGTTTTTGGCGGGTGTGCGTGTTTTCATCTTAGCCTTTGACCATCTCCCTCTGTGTTTTCACTTCAGCAAAGTTAACTGGAACATTTTGGAAGCCTAAAAATGTCTTGGTCAGCTTTCTGTCGGGGTCAGCCCAATGGTCCCACAGCCCTATGTTCCCACAGCCCTATGTTCCCACAGCCCTATGTTCCCACAGCCCTATGGTCCTACAGCCCTGTGTTCCCACAGCCCTATGTTCCCACAGCCCAATGGTGCCACAGCCCTATGTTCCCACAGCCCAATGGTGCCACAGCCCTATGTTCCCACAGCCCTGTGTTCCCACAGCCCTATGGTCCTACAGCCCTGTGTTCCCACAGCCCTATGTTCCCACAGCCCTGTGTTCCCACAGCCCTATGGTCCTACAGCCCTATGTTCCCACAGCCCTGTGTTCCCACAGCCCTATGGTCCCACAGCCCTATGTTCCCACAGCCCTGTGTTCCCACAGCCCTATGGTCCCACAGCCCTATGTTCCCACAGCCCTGTGTTCCCACAGCCCTATGGTCCCACAGCCCTGTGTTCCCACAGCCCTATGTTCCCACAGCCCTGTGTTCCCACAGCCCTATGGTTCCACAGCCCTGTGTTCCCACAGTCCTATGGTCCCACAGCCCTATGTTCCCACAGCCCTGTGTTCCCACAGTTCTATGTTCCCACAGCCCTGTGTTCCCACAGCCCTTTGTTCCCACAGCCCTATGTTCCCACAGCCCTGGGTTCACAAAGCCCAATGGTCCCACAGCCCTGTGTTCCCACAGCCCTGTGTTCCCACAGCCCTATGGTCCCACAACCCTATGTTCCCACAGCCCTATGTTCCCACAGCCCTATCTTCCCATAGTCCTATGTTCCAACATTTCTAAGATTTTTCTTAAAATAAGGCTTATGTTCCCACATTTCTAGGACATTTTCAAAATTAGGTCTTTGAACATTTCCCTTCAATTTAAGTCCTATCCTCCCACAACTTTTTTTAGGGTTATGATTAGGGGGATAAAATCTGATACAAATTCATGAAAAAGGAAATGTGGGAACATAGGGCCTAATTTTGGAAAAACGGCATTAAGCGTTAACATAGAGGACTTTCAAACCAGAAAGCGGAGTTCACTTCCCAGGGAAAACTAAAGACTTTCACCCAGGAGATGCGTGTTCCTTGGGAGTGTTTTAATCCAGACCACGATCTTTTTCCTAATCTTAACTAGTCGTTTTGGTGCCTAATCTTAACTTTCGTCGCATCAAAACGCTCATATTTTGTTAACTAAAGCTCGCTGTCCTTTGTACCCGGCTAAAAGTCACCTATTTTCGGGTAACTGAACCACCAACTACCGCTGATACGACGGAGGTCTGTATCCGGCGTCGCGAAGCTCTCTAGCGGCTTAAACAACTAGCGACTGCCGCTCGGCGTCATTGAGCTCGTAGCCAGCTGGCGTCACATGACCAGCCAGCGTCCAGGGTTGGGTATCGTTTGGTTTTTTATGATTGCGATGCCGAACCGGTACTTTTTAAAACAATTCCGATTCCTAAACCGATTCTTCAAAAACTGAAATATTGACATCACAGAAAAGGCTCTTTATAAATTATTTAAATTTAACAATGTATTTACGTTTTAAAGTACTTAAATATATAATAAGTATAGTATTTTACATCCATTTTGGTGAGCCCAGAGGGGAAAATATGGCATTTTAAAAGTAGCCTACATTTTAGGGCTGTGCTCGATTGAAGAAATTCTTAGTCGACTAACACTCATTCAATTGTACCAACTAATCGATTTGTTGATTTAATCGACAGATCTGTAAATCTGAGTTTCTCCGCAAAGAGTCGTGCTAAAAGCACCACTTTAATTCTTGTGTTTACCAGAGATGTGCTCGTACGTTTCTTGGAAATAAGTCATTCAGCATGAAAAAAAAGCTTCAAACATGACTAATGGACTAAAGAGACCTCAGTTGATTAAGACCAAAATGACAGATTAGTCGACTAATCGACTAAGAGGGAGCAGCCCTACTACATTTACGGTAGCTAGCTAATGGTAGACTACAGAGAAAGTGTGGGATTTTTACGTCCGTTTCGGAGCGACCGCGGGAAAATATTTCAGTCGACACATTAAGTGGAACCGAAATGAGGAACCGAAATTTGCGTTCAAATCCAGTCCGATTCCTACCGGTTGCGTAGGAACCGGTTCCATAGTGGAACAGGGTTTCGGTACCCAAACCTAGTCAGGTGACCAGCCAGCCGTCTCTCAATTTCGTAGGATATCTTACATTTTGGTGTGCATACATTTTCGTACGATATCATAGGAACCCGTTCATGAGAAAGCTTTGAACTTTGGGTAAAATTTGAAAGACTTTTACTAGATTTTCTGCGAGTATTACTACTTTTTCTTAAGTAAAATATGCAAATACTTCTTCCACCACTGGCTGTAGCTGATATATAATGTATAATAATGTATTATATAACTGTGGACTTGTGTTTTTCCTGCAGAGAGGGCGACATACGTGGGCCAGAGGTTGTGTTTTGTGGTCTTTCCTCAGTTTGACCCCATCGAGATCGCCAGTCCTTCATAATGGACTGACCCGCTCATCAGGCAGGGGCAGTTTGTCTGCCACTTCTTTTAAACTTTCTTTCAGAATATGTGAAGATCTGCTTGTTTGTATTCCGTCCAGACACTTCTTCTTGGTTTGGGAGCTTCCTTGTCTGACCTTTTGACCCTCTGAGACTCCAAACAGTCGAGTGGAAACGCCTGTTTGTCTTCTGCGCGGGCTGCTTGCACTTTTGATTTTCCTCTTATTTCTACTAAATCGTCCTAATGCCGGCAGCGTCACGCTGTCGAAAGGGACTTTCATTCCCATTTTATACCCATTTGTTTCTTTTTTTTCTGTAACATGACAGGACTCTGACCGACGGGCGGCTCTTTCTTTCTTCCGAATGTTGCCGCTGTATTATCGTGTCTTAAGGCCTTTTCACACCAAGTCCAAAACAAATCTATAGTCAGTATCCTGACATAAGAAAAGAGCTGCAGTTGAGTGAAAACTACAACTTCATATGCTTGTACAGTACAGGCCAAAAGTTTGGACACACCTTCTCATTCAATGCGTTTCCTTTTTATTTTCATGACTATTTACATTGTAGATTCTCACTGAAGGCATCAAAACTATGAATGAACACATATGGAATTATGTACTTAACAAAAAAGTGTGAAATAACTGAAAACATGTCTTATATTTTAGATTCTTCAAAGTAGCCACCCTTAGCTTTTTTATTAATAAGGGAACAAAATCCACTAATTAACCCTGACAAAGCACACATGTGAAGTGAAAACCATTTCAGGTGACTACCTCATGAAGCTCATTGAGAGAACACCAAGGGTTTGCAGAGTTATCAAAAAAAGCAAAGGGTGGCTACTTTGAAGAATCTAAAATATAAGACATGTTTTCAGTTATTTCACACTTTTTTGTTAAGTACATAATTCCATATGTGTTCATTCATAGTTTTGATGCCTTCAGTGAGAATCTACAATGTAAATAGTCATGAAGATAAAGAAACACATTGAATGAGAAGGTGTGTCCAAACTTTTGGCCTGTACTGTATATATCGAAATATGTGCAAAATATTGACAAAATAAAGTTGAAGAACACGCTATTATTTCATTTTATCAACGGGAAACATACATGTGTACAGACGAGGCTAGCAGCAGCGCCGCGTCAGACATGTTTCTGGTGTGCAAAGACAGAGAAAACGCCACGCAGCGACCACACAACTGACAAGCCACGCTCGCGCTAAGCAGCCAGTGTGCAGGAGCCCTTAGGTTTTGACTTGCATCTGGTTCTTCTGGAAAAAAAGCATTTTGTATCAGTAGAGATCGATAATGTGCAGGATAATATCATCCGTATAGAGAGCTAACGTGAAATCAGAACGTGAGGTTTCTGTAACATTGGCAGACAACACAGCACATTGTTCACTGCATTTAGATAAGGGTGGTGATTTTTAGACTGAAATATCTCAACAAATATTTCAAGGATTCACATGAAATTTCTGAACAAACATTCATGTTCTCCAGAAGTTGAACCCTACTCACTTTGGCGATTCTTTGACTTTCCTTTAGCACCATCCTAAATACAACAACATCTCAACAACAGTTGGATTGTGATAAAATGTGGCTCATCATTCATGTTCCCCTCAGGATAAACTGTAATTTATGTGCAGGGGATATGCCCCCCCCTTCCAATATTTAGAAGAGGTAGATTGTTTCACTGTGAAATGAAGCTGAGATTTTTCTAGTTATTCATATTATTACAGAAGAAACAACTATATACTGTATGTATACACAGCATACAAGAAATGCAGGTCATACAACAACATATATGTAAACTCAAAAAACATGTGAAAAACATAGAAATGCTCTGAATGAAATGAAAACATCACGGTGTTTGCAGGCTGCGTGCAAGGCATCATAGGAAAAATTGGGTATTTTTGCAGACATTTCAAACTTGGAGTGAAAAGGCCTTCACTGGGGAAGGGGGTTGGGGTATATTCATAGTTTACTAACTAAATTCACTCTGCTAGATTTTGATATGTTTTGTGAGTGCCTTTTTGCTTTTTGTGTATTGCATTTTAATATTTGTGAAGCACTTTGGTCTCCCATCGTCTGTTTCTTTCCCGTTGAGTTTGAACTCTGCGCTGGACTCATATATATCCCCGAGACCGAGGGGCGAGCTCAAGTTTATTAATCCATGGTTAACAAGGTAGTTGTGTTCACTTGACCTGCTGCTTCTCTCACATCAGTCCACATCTCTCTGGTTTGTTGGAACTGATTTACTGTAGAAACGCTCACAAATCCTTGCAGCCAAGTAAGACTTTAAAATGTTGTTGTGGTGGCAGCTAAAATCCAGATTAAACTTCCCATCGCAAAATGTCTTTCTAAAGATTTAGACTTTTAATTTCTGCAGCTTTTTTTCAACACTGTTTATGTGTTTTTGTAGCTGCTGTGTGTGCAGTGGTACATTCATTTCCTTTTTGCATTGTGGGACAATATCATATATCAACAGCGCTCTAAAGAAATCAAGCATTTTCTAGGGTGCATTCTGACTTTTTTCAAGTACACACTCTTAAGAAATATCTGTGTATTAACAGTTATACTGTATGTCTGTATATATTTTTTCTTTTAAGATTATTTTTGGGGCTTTTCCCTTTATTACACAGTGACAGTGGATCGGCAGGAAAGTGGGGTGAGAGAGAGAGAGAGAGAGAGAGAGAGATGGGGAATGACACGCAGCAAAGGGCTGCAGGTCGGATTCAAACCCAGGCCGCTGCAAAGGACTCAGCCCACATGGGGCTCTACTGGGTGAGCTAGAGGTCTCCCCGTGGCTGTATATTTTAACAGAAATTGTCCATAGAACCAACAGGTTCTCACTCCCATCTCCTAACAAACGGACGCTTAGTCAGGTGCTTTTGTCGTTGTTATATGACGCTAAAAGTCTCCTTTGGCGTCATATAACGCGCCTTAACTAAACGCGCTTGGTTGGCACCGTTGGCGAGGCTTGGACCCAAATGCAGTTCAGTATTTATTAACAAAACTACAAACAAAAGAGTCCAAACGTTGGCAAAACCCCGGTACATTCTCCAAACACGCTGAAGGACGACTATTTCCGTCGCTTCAGACGCTGACAGCCACCATCCAAACATCCGTATTTTACTAGTTCGGGGTTGATAGATGAACAGTATTCCCAGTTTTTTTTTTTTCATTTCGAATTACATAATCTGTGCTGCAACATCTTTTGTCAGCCACCGAGGTTTTGGGAGATTAAGGAAGTCCACGTTTTTTCCAACATTTTACAATTTTTTTTTTGTCGCTTTTCCCGACATTTTGGCTGTTTTTTTTCTCCCGACGTTGTTGACACTTTTTTCAAACTTTGGGACATTTTTTCCGATTTTTTTATTTTATCTTTTTTAAATGTTCTATATTTTAACTGTAGCTATACACATAATTTCCTTTTCTTTTTTTTATTACGGGGCAATGTCCGGGCAATGAGCTGCCAGAACTTTATTTTCGGATGTATTTCTTAGAGTGCTGGCTTTGAGTTGGTCAGTTGTTTGGAATTGGGGACACGGCTTCATCTGTTTAATGTTTATAACTGTTTGTATATCACTGTACATCCTTCTTCTTTGTTTCGCCTGCTTCTGCTTGAATGTAGACCAGCTGACACTGAGAATATTTCTGTATTTTAATGTTTTTCTGTCAGTATTCAAGTCACAGTAAATGTAACTGCAAATCTGAGAATCACTCCCCCACTTAAAAAGGATTTAACTTTACACAAGTCAGTGGTGTAGTCTGATTTATTGTAATGGGTATACTGTACTGTGTGTGTGTATATACACACACACAGTACAGTATACCCACTACAATATATATATATCTATATCTATATCTATATATCTCATAGTGGGGGGTCTGGTTTTGAGCATCAACAACTTAATTTCCTGTAGAAAAAAAGGAAAATCCAAGGCACTCTTCTTCAAAATCATTTAAAAAGCCTTTATTTTACTGGCTATTTCATAATAGAAAATTTGAAAAAAAAAAACATAGGGCGAAGCAACCCACGTGTAGCGGCACAGACAGCCTTCTCCAGGGTGTTAATTTCCTGTATTCGGATACACTTTTATGCACCAATTTACGGAGCTTTCACGTAGACTACACCACTGGTTAAACTTAAAAATGTTTGAAGCACTTGTAAAGCTCAAAAATGTATTTTTACTTGGGTTTAAGGCTCAACAGAGCATGAATGCAACCGCATTTTGTCACAGAATGATGAAAAGATGTCAGACCTCATCTCAGCTTTTGGATGGTTATGTTGAGTGTTGGTGGAGCAGCTAGAATGTTTGCAAAAGTACAGCCCATTCAGAAACTCCATTCAGAAAAGTCACAATTTAAAAAGTTGCTCGCTTGTGAGTTAGCGGAACATTTTAACCCTTGTGTTGTCTTCCC
This sequence comes from Perca flavescens, assembly GCF_004354835.1. Taxonomy (NCBI): domain Eukaryota; kingdom Metazoa; phylum Chordata; class Actinopteri; order Perciformes; family Percidae; genus Perca; species Perca flavescens. The sequence goes on from NC_041338.1 coordinate 35,963,350, forward strand.
CTTTGCCCACGATGCAACTTCATTGTTTTTCTGGCTCAAAATGTTAAAACAAATTCCAACGTTTTGGTCGTCTTTTTCAACACTTTTGTCACTTTTTCGAAGTTTCGGCACTTTTGACGTTTTTTTTAAAGCTTTTTCTATGTTTTTGTCACTGTTATTGGCGTTTTTGAAGATTTTCCAGACATTTAGGCCAATTTTCTGTATGTTTTTGTCACTTTTCTTGAAGTTTTTCAACATTCTATTGTAAATGCTATACAATTGAATAAAACACCCAAATTCAATGAAAGTAGTGAACTCACAATTTATTTAACTTGTGAAGAGCATGGTAAGGTACCACCAACGTTATTTTGTTTTAAAATTTGGTTGAAAGAAACCCAAATTTCTGATATAGAAACTTTTTGAAAATGGGTCAAATATGACCCAAAGACAACAGGAGGGTTAATCTTATTTCAAATCGCTATCACTCTGCTGTAATTTCCGCATACTTTTGATTCGTTAATTGTGATTAAATTCCAATGAAAATGTTGGTTGAGAAGCGAAAGGTCTTCAGGAATCTGCAGCGTGTGTATCAACAGTAATCAGCAAAGTTCACAGATTGGCTGCCACTACTTTCCCGTTATGAGTCATATTCTTACCATAGGTTTTTAATCAGCGCAGTAATTGATTATTGTTTTTAGGATGTCTGCTTTCTTAAACAGTGGAAACCTTATTTAACACAAGTATGTAATGACTATATGTAGCCTCGTGAGCATTTCTGTCTTCATAGACTCATTCTGTCGGTGAATAACATGTAAAAAAGAAAAGCTAAATTCCAGGAGAACCACAGCGCAGGATGTGCAGCAGCTGTTGTCTTCAGACACTTTGACACTGTAAATTATTTGTAAAGCATCCAGTGTTTACAATGGGATCATTATGTACATGGTTTGTTAACTCAGAGGTATTTTAGAGCACTTTTTGTGAAAATTAGTAACTAATAATTATAGCAACAGAATAAATTTGAGAATGAATTGAACAGGACTCATGTTGTTGGACTTCGTTGAGTCGTGCTGATGCATCAAAGTACTCCGTATTTTGAAGAAATGTAACTACTGCTAATGACTTTTCTGTGTATGAAATCCATTTACTGACTAAACTTCACTGTAAACCAGAATGCTCTGATTAATTAATTGGAATAAGTACTGTAAACTTACAGTTTGTTAAGTAGTTCTACTTACTTAAAACATTTTGTTAAGTTACGGTTAATTAAAACAATTGAACAAAAACATTTGAGTTTAGTGAACATGAAATACTGAGTTCTTCGATATAGACTACTAGAAAATACATTTACTTACTTTTTTTTTTTACTGACAGCTTTAGTTCCTTTACAAATTAGGATTTTTACAGACAAAACATATGAAAATCTGATGTTGTGTTGTAGATTAAACTCCCCAATAGTTTATCTAAGTAGGCCTACAGCTGAAACAAGCTGTCCATTAATCAGTTTACTGGAAAATATTATAATAATAATAATATATATGTATATATATATGTGTGTATATATATATATATATATATATACATACATACATACATATATATATATATATATATATATATATATATATATATATATATATATATATATATACACAAAGATATAAAGTTATTTCTCATGTAAAACATTTTTGTGGTTTTTTTCCTTTTATGTTAATAATTTACATTTATTTTAAAATCACTGTTTTATTTTAATAAACTCTGATTGCGATTTATTTTTTTAAATAATTTTAATTGTTTTTTATATATATTTCTATTTACGTTTTAATAATTGAAATTGGTTTATATATATTAAATTATTTTTAATTTATTTTCAATTACTTTGATTTATTATATTTTTTAAATGTATTTTAATAATGTAAGTAATGTTAGTGTGTGCCCATCTACATTTTAGTGATCTATTACGTCACGATGACGTGTAGGTCCGAACAGGAAGTGCGAACAGCACGCTTCATTTTCTCCCCCACGTTACAGCTGCTGTCGTCAGTATTTGACAACATAAATGCCGGTGAGTTTATTTAATGCGAAGTTATACAGAATACAGATAACCATTTATAAAGACATAAGCGTCGCTACTGTATTAATGTCTATTTTAGCTAAGTTTGTGTTGATGGAGCAGCTAGAAGGTTAGCAATAGCATAGCCCCGATACACCACACTTGATTCAAAAAAGGAGCAGTTTAAAGTTTGCTTGCTTGTCGGTTAGCGGACAGACCTGACAGAGCATACATGTAATCATTTTACAAGTCGGTATGGCTCTGTTGTTATTTCGGCATACTTTTGATTCAGCAATTGCAATACAATTCCAATAAAATCTTAGTTTATTTGTGTTGCTCTTACCGCTGGAGAAAGCTAGATTAATTCGCCGACCCGTGCGATTAACGTTAACGTAGGGTACTAAAAGTTAATATAATGTGCTATGTGTGTGAGATTATGTGTTAATTTTTTGCCGGATAAAAGATTAAATTGCACAATTTCATGTTTTAACTTTAAGGTCTTTTATGGTCGTCTGTTCTTTTGCGAGAACCAAAAACCCCGTCAAATCAACAGATTTTTGACCGGAGTTTCGCGTGGTGTCCGCTGCGAGGAAACTTAAGTTTATCGCGGCTAAGTGGACCAACAACTGTGGATAATTTACAACCCAGACCCAGTTATGTCCAGGTACGTGTCTGAGTGACTGTTGTCTCCTCGGTGTTGTTAACAGGACGACTGAGCCGTCATTATGGCAGCAGGCAGGCTGAGCTTCAGTAACATCACCGCCCTGGCTCCGATGGTCCGGGTCGGGACTCTGCCCATGAGGCTGCTGGCTCTGGACTACGGAGCTGATGTGGTTTACTGTGAGGTGAGTGTGGAGGCTTTTCTAAGACAAACACATCTAATGTCAGTGTTTTAAATAAGAGCTGTAACAATTCCAAAATTTGCTGTACAAGTTAATTGTCTCAGAAATTAATGTCTCTTTTAACCTTTGTGTTAAAATTAAGAATTATGAGTTTCTTTGAACCAAAATTGCCCCAAAATAACATGAATGTGTGGTTGTATGGAAGCCAGGCAGGTAAAATTAATGATTACTTTCATTGAATTGTGGCGTTTTTTTTTTTTTTTTTTATTTTAATTTTTTTTAAACATTTTATAGCATTTGAAATAAACTGTGATCCACTCAACATCCTCTGATCTTAAATATAAGTCAAAAAGTAATCCACAATTTAAGTTTAAAAAGGTAATAGGTATTAAAATATATATTATTATATTTAAATTATGTTTATTGACCATGTATTTAAATAAGCGTCGAAAAAAGTGACAAAAATGTTGGATAAGGAGCCAAAAAAGGACAACAAGTTCACAGTCTACGGGAAGACGACACAAGGGTTAAGTCAAATAAAAATAAATTAAAAAAAGTGTATTTATTTATGATTTATCTAAAACAAATCAAAGTTTTGAATGAATCCCAGGATACATCTTTTGGTCCTATCAGTGTCATGTGACCCAGATAATGTAGTAACACAAATATACAGCCTACAAAATAACAACGCCTCTTTATTTTTCTCTGTCATCATGTTTGTTGCTGTGAACGTGTATCGGGTCGAGTGCCAACGACTAACCCTTGAGATAACAAAATATATAGTTTGACCAATAATCACTTTATATTAGGGCTGTCCTCGACTAAAGAAATTCTTAGTCGACTAACACTTATAGGATTTAGTCGACTAATCGATTAGTTGATTTAACTGACAGAGCTGTGGGCTTTGAGAGGTGGTTAAGACTAGAAAAGCACAATATAAATGTAGTTAATTAACCATCTGTAAAACTGAGTTTCTCCACAATTAATCCTGCAAAACCCACTTTAAATCTTGTGTTTACCATAAATGTGCTCAGAAGTTTCCTGGAAATAAGTAATTAAGCATGAATAAGCATAAAGAATGACTTATCGACTAAAGAAATCTTAGTCGACTAAGACCAAAACGACCGATTAGTCGACTAATCGACTAAGAGGTGGCAGCCCTAATATATGTAATTATAATTTGACATATCTAAACAAAATCAACAATTACCAGTCATACGCCTTAACCCTCATGTTGTCCTTGGGTCACACTTGATCCGTTTTCAAAGTTTCTGCATCAAAAGTAGGACTTTCTTTCAACCCAATTGTCCAAAAATAACGAGGATTGTTCCATACACGAAACAGGCTGTGATTATCCTCATCCTCATCATCATCATCACACACACACACACACACACACAAAATACACACTCGCACTCGCACGCACACTCGCACTCACTCACACACAGACACGCACGCGCGCACTCGCGCTCGCTCACACACACTCGCGCGCACACACTCTCTCTCACACACCTACACTCACTCACACACATACACACACACACACACGCACTCACTCACTCACACACACACACTCGCAGACACACACACTCGCACACTTTCTCACTCACTCACTCACAGACACACACAATTTCTCACTCACTCACACACACACTCGCAGACACACACACTCGCACACGCACACTTTCTCACTCACTCACTCACACACACAATCACACTCTCACACTCGCAGACACACGCACTCACGCACACACACTTTCTCACACACTCACAGACACACACACTTTCTCACACACTCACAGACACACACACTTTCTCACACACTCACAGACACACTCACACGCACACTTTCTATCTCACTCACTCTCTCACACTCGCACACACATACACACACTCGCAGACACACACACTCGCGCACGCACACTTTCTCTCTCACTCACTCACTCACTCACAGACACACCCACACACACTCACACTCTCACACTCGCAGACACACGCACTCGCGCACACACACTTTCTCACACACTCACAGACACACGCACACTTTCTATCTCACTCACTCACTGACACACTCACACACACTCACGCGCACACACTTTCTCACTCACTCACTCACATACAATCACACTCTCATACTCGCAGACACACGCACTCACGCACATACACTTTCTCACTCATTCACTCACTCTCACACACACACACACACACACACACACACACACACACACACACACACACACACACACACACACACACACACACAGACCCTGCTGGAGTCGGGAGCTTGACCATGAATTCCAAAGATAAGTGTAAACTGATTGAAAGGAAGTTGGCTGAAAAGATGTACCACAGAAGAATTGGGTGATCATTTAGACAGGAAGACAACACAAGGGTTAGCTAATGCTAACGATTTATCGTGGTTACAAAAAGAACGGACAATTAGACGATGTTGTTGTAATTGTTAGAGGCTTCTGATATCAGTGTTAAAGTGTGTTAACTGTGTGCTGTCTGTTTCAGGAGTTGATTGACATCAAGATGGCCCAGTGTCACAGAGTTGTGAACGGTGAGAGTCTGTTAGTTTAAAACACCAAGGGGCCTAACTTTGGGTTAAACATTGGGGGTGGGGGGGGGAGATCTCCAATAATCTAGGGAGGTTCTGGGTAGGGTTGCACGATATTGACAAAATGTGATAGATAGATAGATAGATAGATAGATAGATAGATCCCAAAAAATGCAGCAACAAAATATCAGACACACAGCACACATACAGAATATACATGAAATAATAATAGGATAGAATACACAAACTAATATTTTAAATATGTACAAGTTGGGACTAAACTGAAATACTGTTTCACTAGTATTGATTGATATTGCAATATTAAATTTAATTTTGATATTTTTTAAATGTATGTAAAATTACCAAAGTTACAGGAAAACGCATCAAAATAGATTCATAACAAAGTTTTTTCTTACAACACAAGGTTTATTTTTTAGTCATATTGGACTGGTCCAACATGAATATATAAATAAGGACCATGTCTACAGAACAGGACATGTTCTACTGGTTGGACAGTATAAAATATATAAATAAGGACCATGTCTAGAGAACAGGACATGTTCTACTGGTTGGACAGTATAAAATATATAAATAAGGACCATGTCTACAGAAGAGGACATGTTCTACTGGTTGGACAGTATAAAATATATAAATAAGGACCATGTCTACAGAACAGGACATGTTCTACTGGTTGGACAGTATGAAATAAATGTCTTATGTCTTATTTTTTACCTGTTTTGGTGTTTTTCTTACATATTATAGCAGCATTGTTGGAGGGAGCCTGAGACCAATGACGGCTGCTCTGTAGTTGAGCATATTATGATGAAATAAAGACATGAAACCTGAAAGATTATTGTTTTTTCACTGTGTGTGTGTTTGCCAGAGGTGCTGGAGACGGTGGATTTTGTCGCTCCGGATGAGCGCGTGATGTTCAGGACCTGCGAGAGGGAGAAGGACCGAGTCATCTTCCAGATGGTGAGACGGAAAAACAAACTATTTACAGTCGGTGTGCAGTAAAGTCTCGGTCAGAGTCACTGGCCCAATCCCAAAGTCCGGACTCGCAGACTCACAGACTTCTGTGCACGTTCTCGCGAAATTCGAAAGGGCTTTAGGGTCGTCCCGATGGCGAATTTCAAAGGGGCGTGAGGGTTTGAGTACACACGTACTGAGCCCTTTCCGTGAGTCAGTCGGAATTAGACTGAGCGGATTCTCGTCACTAATACCTGGGTTTTCATCAGGTTTTCATCAATATCCATTTGGTTTATTTCCGAACTTCCGCGGTGGCTCGACGGTGAAACGCGTGACTAAAAGGCGCTTTGTCATTGGCTGAGGGTGAAGACCTGAACTGTGTGAGAGATTTCCCACCAAAATAAAGTCCGAAAATATTCCCCCCCAAAAATGTAATATTATATTTAATATTTAATTATTATTATTTTTTTTTTTTTAGATCAAAGTCATTTAAAAATTAAATCGTGAATCGAGATCGCGATTTTATAACGATTTATCGTGCAGGCCTACTATCCAGCCATGTCATTGTCCCCAAAGCAATATAAAAAGATTTTCAGGAACAATGTTAGGCTGATGTCGGTCGAAGCCTTAGCCAAGTAGCAGGACTTTGGTGCAACGTTCTCGCGAAATTCGTAAGGGCTTTAGGGTTGTCCCGATGTCGAATTTCAAAGGACGTGAGGGTTAGAGTACACACTTAGTCTGCGTCGATGCAGACTTCACCAAAAGGGAATTACCGACAGTTCAAAGCGTTGCGACGTTTACCGTGGAGACTGTAGGGAAATCCGGAAATTACAAAAGGTAAAACCAGAGGTTGAAATAACGTGGAATCGGGCAGCCGTCTCCTGAGCCTTGGCCGTGTGGAAAGAAACAAACTTAAAATGAAAAATCTTTGTTGTTAAACGTCGCCAAGATAAAGTGTGATCTCGTGAATTGCTGTCCCAATCCCATTTATGGACCTTTTCCACAGCAGACATGTTGACTTGTCATAGTAGGAAAAGCACGGCTGAGATTGATAACCTTAACGATGGCTCAGTTCCATCAAGTGTCCCAGTAAGATATTTCAGTGAGTCAGCATGAACAATACCAGGACCTCTCCTAAGTGGAATGCAGCCATCAGTAATGGTTTAATACCAGGACCTCTCCTAAGTGGAATGCAGCCATCAGTAATGGTTTAATACCAGGACCTCTCCTAAGTGGAATGCAGCCATCATTAATGGTTTAATACCAGGGTCTCTCCTAAGTGGAATGCAGCCATCAGTAATGGTTTTGAACACACCTGTGCTTTTCCTACTACAACATGTCTGCTGTGAAAAAGGTCTATACCTATCTGAGCCCATGTGGCCTCACACAATCACTCACTTAGCACCTGAGATCAATTAAGTGTGTGAGTCTTTAGTCCTTAGTCCTCAGGGCTCACTTTGGGATTGGGCCACTGACTTTTTCTTCTTCTTCTTCTTCTTCTTCTTCTTCTTCTTCTTCTTAGGGAACTGCAGACCCGGACCGAGCGCTGACCGTGGCCCGGCTTGTGTGAGTTCTCGGCTCCACCTCTGAACCCTAACCCTTGTGTTGTTTTCCAGTCGACCCCTCAACTTTGTTTTTCTGGGTCAAAATTTAACGTTTAGCTCACCCAGTGAGAGCGTTCGCCCCATGTAGGCTGAGTCCTGCAGCGGCGCGGGTTAGAGTCCGATCTGCGGCCCTTTGCTGCGTCATGGATTGTCCATCCACTGTCTAAATAAAGGGGAAAAAGCCCCAAAAAATAATCTTTAAAATGTAATGTTTTGTCACTTTTTTCGACATTATTTAGTTACATTTTCCCGACGTTTTCGAAGCTTTTCTTCCCTCAATTTTTTTATGTCGCTTTTTTCCGATGTTTTTCTCTCCTTTTCTGCGCTTTTTTAACAGGACATTTATTTATTTTTTTTACGTTTTTGAAACTTTTTTTTCTGACATTTTTGTCACTTTTTTTTTTTTAAAAGAAATGTGTTTTTGACTTTTGTCCCGATGTTTTTGAAGCTTTTCACTTTTTCTAATGTATTTGTTTTTTCGCCCACGTTTTTTAAGCTTTTTCTGCCATTTTTGTCACTTTTTTCAAAGTTTTTTTCATGCTATAAGTATAATAAAACACCCAAATTCAATGAAAGTAGCTGATCATTTTTTTTACTTGGGAAGAGCATTGTAGGGAACCATCCACGTTTATTTTTTATTTTTTGACTGTTTGGTTGAAAGAAACCCGGATTTCTGACATAGAAACGGGTCAGATTTGACCCAAAGACAACAGGAGGGTTGATTCAGTTAAATCTTAAAACACAACATAGTACCAGCTGTTGCTCCATCCCCGTGCAGTTGTAAAACAACTCCACTATAACTTTACGTAGCAAATAACTTGTTTTCTGCTGTGTGTTCTGAATATAGAGACAGACCTTTTCAGTTGATTGAAAGGGCAATTTAGAGTCAAATTGGGAAAGTTGCAGTGCTATACAACCCTGGCAATTAGGGTTTCCTCCACTAGAGGGAGGTGTTTACCAACGGGACGGTTAATATAATATATATATATATATATATATATATATATATATATATATATATATATATATATATATATACTACTGTATCTAGAATACTGGTGCTCTGTCACTGTCTTAATGGCCCGAGAAAACGTCAAAGATGTAAGAAATGTAAGCCGTGTGTGTGGTTGCCTGTTTTACTATATTCGTGGGGTCCATAAATCGGAGAATACAGTATACTTATGGGGTCTGCACAGCCTTGTGGGGACCAAAATGCTGGACCCCACAAGGTTAAAGGGCTGTTTGAGGGTTAAGACTTGGGTTTTAGGATTAGGGTTAGAATTATGTTATGGTTAAGGGGAGGGCAAGGGTTAAGGTTAGGCATTTAGTTGTGATGGTTAAGGTAGGGTTAAGGTTAGGCATTTAGTTGTGATGGTTAAGGTAGGGTTAAGGTTAGGCATTTAGTTGTGATGGTTAAGGTAGGGTTAAGGTTAGGCATTTAGTGGTATGGTTAAGGGGCTAGCGAATGCATTATGTCAATGATGAGTCCCCACAAAGATAGTAAAACAAACGTGTACATGCGCACGTGTCTACTGTGTGTGTGTGTGTGTACACGTGCGTGCGTGTAATAAAGAATTTACTTGCAAAATGATTGTTTTTCTCAATTACATCAGAGTCAAAATCACGATTTTAATATTTAATTAATGGCCCAGCCCTAGTTTTGACATCACAACCGTACAGAAGTCCTGACGGTTTCTGAATACGGGCTGTGTGTATTTCTCTGTGGATTGAGTGTTTTGATACGTTAACAGTATTTATACAGCACCTCAACCTGCTTTATAATAATAATACAAAAAAGACATGAAAATCTCACTTTTTGAAACATGGTACCCTTTTTTAAAGGACATCGACTAACCAGAAGAAGGGAATGATCCATTTTGTCTGTTACATGAAAGAGGATTTAATCTGCTCGTCCTTTTTTTAGGGAGAAGGATGTGGCTGCTGTCGATGTGAATATGGGCTGTCCAAAGGAATACTCCACCAAGGTGAGTTTCATGTTTTAAAAAAAAAAAAAAAAAATGCTACTGCTCTGACCTTTGACCCCCCCTCCCTCCTGCTGACCTCTTGCAGGGCGGGATGGGAGCTGCTCTTCTGTCAGATCCCGACAAGATCGAGGCGGTGAGTACTTCAGCCAGAGTCCAGAGTGTCTGACGAACTGTATGTTTTAACGTATATTTTTCACTTCTTAATCATTTTTTTTGTGTGAAGTGCATTTGCGTTGCTGCCGTGTATGAAATGCACAATACAAATAAATTTGCCTTCCCCTTGCCTTACGTACGTAGCCACGGCGTAGATTTTACACAGAGGTATACAGTACAGGCCAAATGTTTGGACACACCTTCTCATTCAATGTGTTTCCTTTTTATTTTCATGACTATTTACATTGTAGATTCTCACTGAAGGCATCAAAACTATGAATGAACACATATGGAATTATGTACTTAACAAAAAAGTGTGAAATAACTGAAAACATGTCTTTATATTTTAGATTCTTCAAAGTAGCCACCCTTTTGCTTTTTTTGATAACTCTGCAAACCCTTGGTGTTCTCTCAATGAGCTTCATGAGGTAGTCACCTGAAATGGTTTTACCTTCACAGGTGTGCCTTGTCAGGGTTAATTAGTGGCATTTTTTCCCTTATTAATAAAAAAAAATAAGCAAAGGGTGGCTACTATGAGGAATCTAAAATATAAGACATGTTTTCAGTTATTTCACACTTTTTTGTTAAGTACATAATTCCATATGTGTTCATTCATAGTTTTGATGCCTTGAGTGAGAATCTACAATGTAAATAGTCATGAAAATAAAAATGAAACGCATTGAATGGCCTGTACTGTAAATCAAGCTCTAATCGCACGTCTTGCCTTTTTTAATCTCACGCATGTCTTTAAATGTTGGCGTTATTTTGTCACTTATTGGGAGCAGTAGGCTAGATGGAGCCGGTTACCTCCAGGATCTGTGCTAAGCTAGGCTAGATGGAGCCGGTTACCTCCAGGATCTGTGCTAAGCTAGGCTAGATGGAGCCGGTTACCTCCAGGATCTGTGCTAAGCTAGGCTAGATGGAGCCGGTTACCTCCAGGATCTGTGCTAAGCTAGGCTAGATGGAGCCGGTTACCTCCAGGATCTGTGCTTAGCTAGGCTAGATGGAGCCGGTTACCTCCAGGATCTGTGCTAAGCTAGGCTAGATGGAGCCGGTTACCTCCAGGATCTGTGCTAAGCTAGGCTAGATGGAGCCAGTTACCTCCAGGATCTGTGCTAAGCTAGGCTAGATGGAGCCAGTTACCTCCAGGATCTGTGCTAAGCTAGGCTAGATGGAGCCGGTTACCTCCAGGATCTGTGCTAAGCTAGGCTAGATGGAGCCGGTTACCTCCAGGATCTGTGCTAAGCTAGGCTAGATGGAGCCGGTAACCTCCAGGATCTGTGCTAAGCTAGGCTAGCGGTGGGGGCATCAGACAGAGTTAGGACACAAACACAGAGATGAGAAGGGTATGTATGGACTTATCTAACTCTGGGGGATACAAGGAATAAGCTGAAGTCCCAAAAAAGTCGGCGTGTTCCTTTTAAATACCTTTGGTTATATGCAGACAAAAAGACAGAAGGGTAACTTCTTTTTTTTTCTCCGTAGATCCTCAAGAAGCTCGTTACAGGAGTTTCCATACCGGTCACGTGTAAAATCCGAATCCTGCCTTCGGTAAGATGTGAATAACTTATAATATACTTATATATATATATATATATATATATATATATATATATATATATATATATATATATATATAATATAATATAATATAATATAATTTTTTCATGGCTCCCCGTCCGAGACAGCTGTGGTGGAATATCTCAGAACCCCGTGGTGGGAATTTCTTAAAATTTGGCACAAACGTCCTCTTGGACTGGAGGGTGAACTGGTTGGATCTTGGAGGTTAAAGGTCAAGGTCCACTGTCACCTCACAAAATGCTTGTTTGGCAGTAACTCCAGAATTCATACACAAAAAACCCAGTTCAGACTGAAGTTTGTGGGGTGTGCTGTGTGCCGGATTGTAGGAGTTGCAGATGTGTGACTGCTGATTTATTCTCTTCTTATTCATCTGTTGCTCAGAGGGGATCTTTGTCTCTTTCTGCTCTTTCTGTCGTCAGTCTGGTTGAACCAGTGTACAGCGTGTTGTTCTCCATGTACAAAACTAAAGAACATCTATTTGTAAAGAGGACGTTTCTACAATCTGAAAGCATCAAAGAGCATTCAGACATACAGAGAAGTCCTGAAGACATCTGTCTGTAATCCAGCCGAATGCAAACTTTTTGAAACCGTAAAATCTTGCAGCGTAGATATCCTTTAAAGCTCCCATATCATGCTCATTTTCAGGTTCATAATTGTATTTTAATTTAAATTTTTTTAAAACACCATATTTTTGTTGTACTGCACATTGCTGCAGCTCCTCTTTTCACCCTGGGTTCAGGTCTGTGTTTTAGCTACAGGGTGAGACAACTTTTCTTCTGTACTATCTTTGATTGCACTCGCACATCCTCAGTAGCTCAGATGTAGATCATGTCAGCTAGCTCCATAGACAGTAAAAGAAAGGCTGTTTCTCCAACTTCAGTCAGTTCCAAGGCAGGATGAGCTGGGAGACTTCTTCTAAACCAGGGAGCACATGGAAGTAGTTCTTTTGGTAGATTAGGGTAAACTAGTGTGTGTTGTAGCAGTGCTTTGCGAACGAGGAACGAGCTAGCATGCTAACGGTTGCGGTTAGCCAGCTCGTTTTGGCTAGTGCTGTAGAAAGCCGTGCAGATTGTGACCAGCTCACCAGGAGACTGAAGGCAGGACACATTCAGAAACCAGATCTCACTCAGAACAACATGGATGGTTGTTTTTCAAAGTTTGTATGTGTGTGGAAGCACCAGAGACACAAAATAACACCCCAAAATCCCAGAAAAAAGTGATATATTTTTAATAATATGACCACTTTAACTGGTTTTGTGTCCTTCACTGGTTCCAGTTGGAGGAGACGCTCAGTCTGGTCCGGAGGATTGAGAAGACGGGTGTCGCTGCCGTCGCTGTTCACGGCAGGTAAACATGACAATAATGAAAACAATGAAATGTTAAAAATAAATAAATAAAAGTCTTTTTATGTTAGTTGAAAGAAAATATCTGCAGATTTGTATCCATCTTAAACAATCAACAGTTGGTCAAGGCCACACCCTTACCCTCTACCTTCAGATACAGTATTAGGGGACCACTAAGGTCTATATAAAAGAGACTTCAGATACAGTATTAGGGGACCACTAAGGTCTATATAAAAGAGACTTCAGATACAGTATTAGGGGACCACTAAGGTCTATATAAAAGAGACTTCAGATACAGTATTAGGGGACCACTAAGGTCTATATAAAAGAGACTTCAGATACAGTATTAGAGGACCACTAAGGTCTATATAAAAGAGACTTCAGATACAGTATTAGGGGACCACTAAGGTCTATATAAAAGAGACTTCAGATACAGTATTAGGGGACCACTAAGGTCTATATAAAAGAGACTTCAGATACAGTATTAGGGGACCACTAAGGTCTATATAAAAGAGACTTCAGATACAGTATTAGAGGACCACTAAGGTCTATATAAAAGAGACTTCAGATACAGTATTAGGGGACCACTAAGGTCGTATATAAAAGAGACTTCAGATACAGTATTAGGGGACCACTAAGGTCTATATAAAAGAGACTTCAGATACAGTATTAGGGGACCACTAAGGTCTATATAAAAGAGACTTCAGATACAGTATTAGGGGACCACTAAGGTCTATATAAAAGAGACTTCAGATACAGTATTAGGGGACCACTAAGGTCTATATAAAAGAGACTTCAGATACAGTATTAGGGGACCACTAAGGTCTATATAACAGAGACTTCAGATACAGTATTAGGGGACCACTAAGGTCTATATAACAGAGACTTCAGATACAGTATTAGGGGACCACTAAGGTCTATATAAAAGCATCCAAAGAGCACCATGTCATGGGACCTTTAAACAATCAACAGTATGTTTTAAGAAAAGAAACGTAAACACAAATATCGGATAAAAATACAAACCTCGACAAATGACTGAAGAAACTAAAAGGATAAATTGGAGAATTCCCGATTTTTGTTTTGTCAAAGGTGAGGCGCAGCTTGTTCCTGATTGGTCCGAGTGCTGCCTGCTTCATTCACGTGGTTCTTCTGTGTTTTCTCCTCCGATGTATGCGTTGTTTCAGGTTGAAGGACGAGCGCCCACGCCACCCGCTCCACTGCGACTACATTCAGGCCGTCGCTCGGGCCGTCTCCATCCCCGTCATCGCCAAGTAAGCCTCCACACCTCCACGTCCTGTCTGTTGTAACAGGACCTTCAAGGGCATAAATACCAGAGTAATCCCCATCTAAGGGTTATCCCCACCCTAGAAATATCATTAAAACAATGCTGTGTATTGTAATTAACATAATGATGTATACCTAAAATATCTGTGTAAGTACCCACTGAGCAAGCGACGTCTGTGGACGTACAAACTACATGTAAACTACATACTAGAACATGAATTCTAGTATGCTTTTAATCTTTAATGTATTATTTAACATTTTAACCATTACTTACTTTTTTAACATTAATTCTAGGGCTGCCACCTCTTAGTCGATTAGTCGACTAAGAGGTAGTTTTGGTCTTAGTCGACTAAGATTTCTTTAGTCGATTAGTCATTTTTTATGCTTATTCATGCTTAATTACTTATTTCAGGAAACTTCTGAGCACATTTATGGTAAACACAAGATTTAAAGTGGTGCTTTTGCAGGATTAATTGTGGAGAAACTCAGTTTTACAGATGGTTAATTAACTACATTTATATTGTGCTTTTCTAGTCTTAACCACCTCTCAAAGCTCACAGCTCTGTCGATTAAATCAACTAATCCATTAGTCGACAAAATCCTATAAGTGTTAGTCGACTAAGAATATCTTTAGTCGAGGACAGCCCTAATTAATTCTTATTCACATTACTATGAATTGTACTTCGGCCTCTACAGTTATTTTGACATTCAACAACGTTATCTAAACCGAAGACGGACAGAAAGTCCGAAGGAGCTGTTTGTGATTCCATCGGAATCGTTTCTTTATTGGAATCGTTTTGTAATCGTTTGGAGGATTTTGTTTCAAATCCGATCATCACTTTCCAATTTAACATGCGCAAGTTTGGGTTTCCGTAGCGACCAGGTGCTTGTTGTGTCGCAGCCTTGGAGCACAGTAAGCGGTGCTCTAGTCTGGCTTCATTTTACGTTGGAAAAAGCCTCCGTCAAACTGCAACCCACCTTTGAATCAAAATAAAACTTTCCTCTTATTTGTGAAATAAGCATGTGACCCGTTTCAACTCCACCACTCAAAGAATCGGAATCGATAATCGATAAGAACCGGAACCGATAATCGATGAGAACCGGAATCGAAAGGAAGAATCGGGATTGGAATCAGAATCGTTAAAATCCAAACAATGCCCAACCCTAATGATGAGTCCTTTAATGCGTCTGGCGTCTCTCCTTCAGCGGTGGCTCTCTGGATCTGGTGAAGACCAACGGTGACATCGAGGAGTTCAGGAGGGCGACAGGCGCCTCGTCGGTCATGCTGGCTCGCGCCGCCATGTGGAACGCATCGGTGTTCAGCGACCAGGGCCCGTTTCCCCTGGAGAGGGTCATGGAGGACTACCTCAAATATGTGAGTTTTTCTGCGTCAGAATAGACCTAAACTCAACAGAATCCAACACAGCTCAAACGCAATAGAAATGGTCCGTCAGTGGCACGCCCTCATACTCTGCTTCTGATTGGCTAGTAGTCCTTACCTAGGTACTGTCAGTGGCACGCCCTCATACTCTGCTTCTGATTGGCTAGTAGTCCTTACCTAGGTACTGTCAGTGGCACGCCCTCATACTCTGCTTCTGATTGGCTAGTAGTCCTTACCTAGGTACTGTCAGGACACACCCTCATACTCTGCTTCTGATTGGCTAGTAGTCCTTACCTAGGTACTGTCAGGACACGCCCTCATACTCTGCTTCTGATTGGCTAGTAGTCCTTACCTAGGTACTGTCAGGACCTCATACTCTGCTTCTGATTGGCTAGAAGTCCTTACCTAGGTACTGTCAGGGCCTCATACTCTGCTTCTGATTGGCTAGTAGTCCTTACCTAGGTACTGTCAGGACACGCCCTCATACTCTGCTTCTGATTGGCTAGTAGTCCTTACCTAGGTACTGTCAGGGCCTCATACTCTGCTTCTGACTGGCTAGTAGTCCTTACCTAGCTACTGAGCATGTGCGACTCCCAACAAAGATGTAACAGAAGTGAGATGTATCACTCTGTAGCTTAAAACAGAGAGCTCAACACACAGGGTGAAAAGAGGAGCTGCAGCAATGGGCAGTACAACAAATATATGTTGTTGTTTTTTTTTTTTTTTTTTTAAACCATGTAAACCTATTCTGATATAACCTATAAATACAATTATGAACCTGAAAATGAGCAGAATATGGGCACTTTAACACTTAGTTTTTGAACAAATCAGTACTTGTTACAGGCCGACTCTGAGACTGGTTGTCTTGTGTTCCCCAGGCGATCCGGTACACCAACCACGCCTTCAACACAAAGTACTGCCTGTGTCAGATGCTCCGGGACAAGGTGGAGTCTCCTCTGGGGAAGCAGGTGCAGGCGGCCCAGACCAACGCGGAGCTCAGGTAGGGGCCGGGGCGGGCAGCCGGGGCGTCTGACGTGTGTTGTGGAAGTTTCTGCAGCAGGGCTTGATTTAGAAAGTTTAAAGAGTGAAACTAAATAAAGACAACTGCAAACTAAAACATGTTAGGTTTTTGTATTTTATAATAAACTTGCAAGAATATAGGAGTACTTAGGGCTGGGCGATATGGACCACAAGTCATATCCTGATATATTTTGGCTGAATATAAGATATATATCCTGATATTTTCTTCCGCAAAGTGAGAGCAAACGTTCAGTCAAAGCCAAATATGACATGTCACAAGTAGTTTCATAGAAACCGGCTATTTCAGTGAACAGTTGCAAAATCAAATGAATAAATAATAAAACAGTTTTTTTCACCTGGTTCATGATTAAATGCTCAGCTGTTCAAATAACAATAAAATGTAAACATAAATACTGTATAACAACAGGAGAACCTTTTTTGAAATCAAAGCTCCATAAGGTGCACATTTAAATAAATAAAAATCTTCAATAAAAAGCCTATAAAATAAAAGAGGCCAATCCAAAAGGAGTCAGCAGCTTGCTTGGAGCAAAGATCAAATTTGAAATATATCGATATATGCGATATGGTCTAATTCCATATCTCATTTTTTTTATGTCGATATATCGCCCAGCCCTAGGAGTACTACAATTTCACAAAAGGCATGACAGCCCAGTGTGGAAAAGTCTCTTCAATGAGTTAACAGGAACACTGAGCTTAAATTCATCTTCAGAGTGACAGCACACACGCAATTGGCTTATCATGACTCTGCATTTCTCACAGGCAGTCTGATAACACATGAAGACAATCTAAAAAAACACAGGAGACATCTTGGAGCCATTTTGCCTCCTCCCCCCTGTACAACTTTCACCCCCCGCCCGGTTACATCTCATCTGGCATGGGAGAAACTGAATCTGCACATAAAGATAGTTTAATGTGACCTTGTACTTTTATCGGTTCAGACAAACAGTGTTGACATTACGTTCCAGACTTTGTGATCCTCACTTAGCTAGAATCAGAATCTACATGTGGGAATGAGATGAACTCCCTTTCAGCATTGTGAGAGAAATAAGAAAAATGTAACACCTCTACTACCACCTACCGCTACTTTGAAGAATCTAAAATATAAGACATGTTTTCAGTTATTTCACACTTTTTTGTTAAGTACATAATTCCATATGTGTTCATTCATAGTTTTGATGCATTCAGTGAGAATCTACGATGTAAATAGTCATGAAAATAAAAAGGAAACGCATTGAATGAGAAGGTGTGTCCAAACTTTTGGCCTGTACTGTATATCAAACTTAACAAAAACAAAAAATGTTATCATACATTTGTGTATGTCGCACAAAAATATACAGAATCATGCTTAAATGTAATTTTGCCATTACACGTGTAATTGTAATGTGGCTCCGTGTTGTTGTTGTTGTTGTGTTGCAGCGAGGCGTACGGCCTGCAGGAGTTCTACCGGCGGACCCAGGAGCGGCTGCAGGCCCGGCGAGACGCCTTGCAGAGCGGCAGCCAGCCGGACCGACTCGTGATGGACGGAGACGTCGCCACCATGGCTGTCAAGTTCGAGCGGTCAGCTATTGTTCTCATCACGCAAAAAAAACAACATCTTAATACATATTTAACTCTCCTGTCTGTTGTTGTTGTTGTCCTCGGGTCACATTAGACTTGTTTTCAAAAAGTTCCTACTGTATCTCAGAAATTTGGGTTTCTTTCAATCAAATTGTCCCAAAAGAAAATAACGTGGATGGTTCCATACAACGCTCTTCACAAGTAAAAGTACAGTACTTTGATTGAATTTAGACATTTTATTCAATTTTGTAGCATATAAAAAATGTTTTTATGAAAGAATGTTGAAATAGGTGACAAAATGTCCAATAAAACGCAGAAAAAGTGACTTAAAAACTTGTGAAAAAGGGTCCAAAAAAATGTACGGTCGAACGGGAGACAACACAAGGGTTAATGTGAGGTCTGTTAAACTACATGTGGGTTTTTCAGTGTGATCTGTTTGTAGACTTAGCATCCAACATTTAGAATATTAATTCAATTCAGAGCAACTTTATTTATCTCTATAAGGACGTTGCAGATCAGTTAGTACGCTAAAGTTTGCATGTAATATTTAGCATATTATGGTACACACACAAACATTTGTTAGCAGGTGGTAAAATGCAGATAAAGCCATTGGAAATGGCCTCATGTATAAATGTAGCTATTTAGATAGATTTCCAGTTTAGATAATCATCTACGTTATCGTACTGCTGAATTCATCTGAAAGTACAGCCGAAGCTAATCGCCCCTCTAACCTGAAAGCTACGTCACCCAGTGATCATTTGAACTTTATTCATTGTCTTTTACTAGTGCGTTCAGTTAAACGAGTTATTAACGACGTTAACGCAAACCCATTTTAACGGCATCAATTTTTTTTCATCACGAGATTAATCTTCTTTTTGGGCCTAGCAAACTTTGTAGTTTTTCTCCCATGCTGTTGCAACAACTAGTAATGTTAGAAAAACTACAACACCACACCGGATCTAGCTAGACCGGACACACAACAACAGGCACGCTGCACACACTGGTTTGGGCTTTCGAGCCGGACAAAGAGTAGCTAGTAGGCTAACGTTACGTTTTGAGTGGATGGCGAGACGAGCGCGAGACGCTGAAATGGACGCCGATAAGATTCTGAATGGAAAGTTTACTTTTAAAAAGTTGCCAAATGGTTCCATTGACAAAACCAAAGTAATCTGTGTGTGTTTGGTTGTTGTGAACTGAGCTATAATCGCAGCATGTCCAGTCTGAAATACCACTTGATGGCCGAGCACACAGCTGATGGCCGAGCACACAGCTGATGACCGAGCACACAGCTGATGGCCGAGCACACAGCTGATGGCCGAGCACACAGCTGATGGCCGAGCACACAGCTGATGGCCGAGCACACAGCTGATGGCGAGCACACACAGCTGATGACCGAGCACACAGCTGATGACCGAGCACACAGCTGATGGCGAGCACACAGCTGATGGCCGAGCACACAGCTGATCGTCAAGCCAAGCGAAAAAAGCACAAAGCAAGCCAATCCACTTTTCCATGTTGATAAGAGCATTAAAATGAGAAAAAATAATGGGACAAAAAGAAATCAAGGGACATTTAGAATAGATAAAAATGTGCGATTAATTGCGAGTTAACTATGCTGTTAATGCGATTAATCGCGATTAAATATTTTAATCGTTTGACAGCACTATCTTTTACTAAACGGGATATTTTTTCATTTGATGGTGTGATTTGTGTGTGTGGTTTCAGGAGGGAGTATCCACCTCACATCACTCCCAAGATGTTCTTGCTGGAGTGGAGCCGCAAGGAGAAGCTGGAGCAGCCGCAGTACGAGATGGTGAGCAACGCCCAGTTACTCGAATCTCAACCTTTTTAATTTCTGGATGAAGGCTTTTAACCCACATTAACAAATGCGCACACATCACACCCGTTTTAGCTTCACTTCACTGGTAGGGTTGCACGATATTAACAAAATGTGGTATTGCAATATCGATATTAAGTTAGATATTTTTAAACTTATGTAAAATTACAAAAGTTACGGGAAAACGCATCAAAATGGATTCATAACAAATACAACACAAGTTTTCTTACAACACAAGGTTGATTTCAACTGACATGCAATATTGGACTGGTCCAACATGAATATATAAATAAGGACCATGTCTACAGAAGAGGACATATTCTACTGGTTGGACAGTATAAAATATATAAATAAGGACCATGTCTACAGAACAGGACATGTTCTACTGGTTGGACAGTATGAAATATATAAATAAGGACCATGTCTACAGAACAGGACATGTTCTACTGGTTGGACAGTATGAAATATATAAATAAGGACCATGTCTACAGAACAGGACATGTTCTACTGGTTGGACAGTATGAAATATATAAATAAGGACCATGTCTACAGAACAGGACATGTTCTACTGGTTGGACAGTATGAAATATATAAATAAGGACCATGTCTACAGAACAGGACATGTTCTACTGGTTGGACAGTATGAAATATATAAATAAGGACCATGTCTACAGAACAGGACATGTTCTACTGGTTGGACAGTATGAAATATATAAATAAGGACCATGTCTACAGAACAGGACATGTTCTACTGGTTGGACAGTTATAAAATATATAAATAAGGACCATGTCTACAGAACAGGACAGTATAAAATATATAAAGAGAACAGGACACAACTTTTCTTTCTCTTCTCTGATTTGTTCCGTTTTGTCTCTATCTATTTCTTCACTTACACTGTCACTCTGTCGAAATATGCACCCATGTGGTACGCTACATAGGGTTTGTCACGTAGTGGACCCGTGCGCTGACGTGCGGCAACATGCGCACGTGGCACGGTAACTGACCAATGAAATGATGATCATTACAGCGTTTCAGGCTCTAAATCCAACACAACTCAGCCACGCAGCCAACGGACGGGACGCAGTGCAGTGCTCCACTAAATATTGCATCCTTATCGTCATGCACCGAGTTTCACTGGTTACCAGTCCAGTATAGAATTCAATTTAACCTCCTGGTCCTTAGTTTTAGAGCCCTGCACTGTTACGTTCCTCCCTACATCTCTGACTTGATACAGCTACATACCCCCACCTGTAGTCTGAGGTCATTAGGTCTGAGGCTATTAGTGGTTCCCCGCGCTCATTTTAAAACTGGAGGGGATCAATCTTCCCAAGCAGTGGCTCCTAGGCTGTGGAATGACTTGCCTCCCTCTATACGTTGTGCGAATTCTGTCCAATCTTTTAAAAAGCAGCTGAAGACTCTGCTATTCAAGCAGGCTTTTAGTTAGTCGAGGGCGTTTTTAATGGTTGTTTGTTCATGTTTTCTATTTGTATTTAAATGTTCTTGTATTTTAATTTCGTATATATCGTATTTTATTACATTTTGATTCTCAAGCACTTTGCGATTTTTATCTGTGAAAGGTGCTATACAAAACGTTCATATTTTGGGGCGACCGTGAACTGAACGCGTGCCGACACTGCCTGATGAACGTTACCGTGAACTCCTTCATTCTGGTGTCTCTCTCAGTTTAACTTCTTCAAATAGGGTGCCAGATTTCTAAAGAGCCTTCCAGGCCAAAAACCACGGCTAAAACACACACCGTAAACAGGTCATAACATGTAGCGGAAAAAACACCCAATCTGGCAACACCAGCCGCCAGTGTCTCACCGCCGCATGGGTCATCAAAACACAAAGCAGCGTGGAGGCTTCTGGTGCGTTCTTTTTGTCCACCGAAGTCGATTTACGAGTTGTTTTCCGGAGTTACGAACCAGAAGTTGAAAAAAGCGCCCTCCCGAGGTCGTATATATACGACTCGTCAAGTCGTCTGAACTCAGAGGACCCCGCGTTCACTTTCAAAGATGATTACGTCCTGCATCACACGTAGTAAACATTGTGATTTTCTACAATTTTAAGCACTTTTGTCTTTGTTGTAACCAAATGAAGAAGTGGTACACATAGTGCTGTATACTGCTACCTATAGACATGTCTCTACAGTCTTATTAGGAGTTAAACATAGTGCTGTATACTGCTACCTATAGACATGTCTCTACAGTCTTATTAGGAGTTAAACATAGTGCTGTATACTGCTACCTATAGACATGTCTCTACAGTCTTATTAGGAGTTAAATACCACCTGATTAGTTATTTTGGAGCTTGTGCAGCTGAAATTGGCTAGAGACGCTCGGTTGCTATATGACAACAATGGCTTTAAGCCGAGTCTGGAGCAGAAAGCAGAGCAGTGGCCTAACGTTAACGTTAATCAAAACGTAATTTTCATGTATCAAACTGTGAAATATATTTGTGTAATATGTCAATAGAATCCTAAATGTTACAAAAATCCATCTTTGTCTCCGACTCGTAGTATCGTGTGACAAAAAGAACCCTAACAACCCCGCAGGTTATTCGTTTTTCGACACGGATGTGACGTCACACTCGAGCTACTGGTCGCGATTACAAGACAAAAAGAACGCGCCGTTCATATGATCATTTAAACCAGTTTTACGACGAGGTCGCTGAGGATGGAAAAATCTGACATTTCTGGGCAAACTTTGCCCGCCAGCTTTCAAAAAGAAAATCTGCACTTCAGTCCCATCCACAGCAGACCTGAAACGGCTCGTTGAACTGAAGCACCAACATGTGGAATAAAATAACTACGAACTTAGTTCATTTTTGGAACTGTGAACTCGGTTCAACATTTTGAAGTATGAACTAGTGAGCTGAACTTAGTTGATTTTAAAATTTGTGAACTGAACTTTGAACCAGTTCATGTAGAAAGTGAACTTTCCCAACACTGCCGCTGCCCCCCTTTTGGTTTAGAAAGCTCCGGGGTTAGGTTGTGGTGTGGACGGGCACAAACGGAGACGTTTGGAAAACGCTGTCAGTGTCCGTCAGTCTCATCGGTTCGGTCGCCTACAGACCTCTCAGGTACAGTCCCACCTCGTCATCGCTCCTAGCTGATAAATCCCTGCTCTTACTTTTTCATCCGCTGTTGTTCTTTCTCCAAAGTGTTTTCTGTATTTTCAACTTCTACGTCTGCATCATCGGGAAGCAGTTACATGTTTGTCGTCTGACGTTGTGTAGTTGTGTTGTGTCTTTGTTTTGTCGCTGTGAACAGTTTGGGTTGTCGGTTTCAGGTGCAGCGCCTCAGGATCGAGCCTTTCAATCGACCGTGACTCTAGCAGAGAAGAGATACAGATCTACACTGTGGTCAGTACACGCACGCACACACGCACACGCATACACGCACAAGCACATGTGCGCACACACGCACACACGCACTCACGCACAGGCACGCACACAAGCACGCACACAAGCACGCGCAAGCACCCACCCGCACAAGCACGCATAAAACATACGCATAAGCACACACAAAACACAATACACACGCACAAGCATGCACAAACACACACACACGCACAAGCATAGGCACAAGCACGCACAACAACACACAACACAAGCACGCACAAGAGCACAAGCACGCACATTCACGCACGCACAAGCACACATAAACACAAATACACACGCACACACACGTACAAGCACGCACTAACAAACACAAACATGCACACACATACGCACAAGCACATACATGCAGAAGCACGCACAAGAACACACGCACAAGCAAGCACAAAAACACAAACATGCACAGACATACGCACAGGAGCACGCACAAGGACACACTCACATTCACGCACGCACAAACAAACACAAATGGACACACAAGCACGCACAAACACACACACAAACATGCACACACACATGCACAAGCATGCACAAGAACACGCGCACAAGAACACACGCACAAGCACGCACATTCACGCACAAGCACACACAAATACACACGCATGCACAAACACACACAAACATGCACACACATACGCACAAGCCCATACATGCAGAAGCACGCACAAGAACACACGCACAAGAACACACGCACAAGAACACACGCACAAGCACGCACAAACACACACACACAAACATGCACACAAGCACATACAGGCAGAAGCACGCACAAGAGCACAAGCACACACAAACACAAACACACAAACAAGCACATGTTTGGTAGATCTGCTTCACTCACCAGCCATAAAAACAGTGATGATTTTGTGAGTGGCTGGTCAGACGTGAACATCTGCTCGCCACTCAGCTGCTGGATGACCTCCGGCTCCCCTGCTGGGTTTTAAACAGTGACGCGTGGTACAGTCATGTGACGCGTGGTACAGTCATGTGACGCGTGGTACAGTCATGTGACGCGTGGTACAGTCATGTGACGCGTGCTGGAGCCTAACGGTAGGTTTCCACACAGCGAAATTTCGCTTTGCTCTCATTGAGGTTGAATGGAGACGAAATTCGCCCTGATTGAGCGAGATGAGAGCGAATCGCCGAGGGGAGCGAAATAAAGTTGACGAAAGTTTAACTTTATTCAAATGAGGACCACTCGAGAACCAATCAGGTCCGCGTGTTTGTGTTTGGAGGCGGGAGTTACAAAAAAAAGTCCGACCAAGATGACGGAGGTTATCAGCGCCGTATCATGAAAATTTTGATGTGATTAAAATGTTTCTACACGAACATCGGTACTTCTATCAACACGAATTGTCCAATCCAATCCAATTTTATTTTTATATTGTGTTTTATATGACACACGAACTTAGTTAGGGCACATACACTACTAAATAGATCACTGAATATGTTAGTTTAAACACTCAAAGTTTTCGGATTAATCTTTGATTAGAGCAAGACAACGTCGGCAGTATTGACTGCAGAATATGTTACAGAATATTTCGTTCTGTGTGACAGGTGCAGTATTTGAAAATATTTTCTCCGAATGTTGTATTACATTTATATCTACATTGATGTGAAAACCTAGACTTTCAAACATCAAGCTGTCATTTATAAATGTGCATTTGTGTCTTAATGACATACAAACATATTTTCCTGTTCTATTTTGCATGGAAACGCTTCCAACACGCTCGCGTCTCGCGTGAAAAATAGGCGTCGGTTCTATTTCTAGCTGCACGCGTCTCACGCCGGCAGTGTGTGCGCTCTAACCTGTTACCATGGGGGCCGAAATATAAACGGACACGCCACGCAGCTGAGTGTAACCAAGGGGGTAAGCTTCGCTTCAGAACGCGAACCTCCGATGGCACCATTTTATTGCTACAAAGGTATCACCTCTTGTTACCATCCCATTGACTCCCATTCATTCTGACGTCACTTTGACGGCGAATAACTTTACATCTGAAGCGTTTAAAGACTCCTATTTGTTCGTTGTTTATTTTTAAAGAAACACAACAATGTATAAAAGGCTCCATTACCTTATAGCTCACGTTATGGCTCCGTAGCAGACGCTTTTATAAAAATAGGCTAACGATTGGGTCATAACCACGAGACTTACTGTCACACAGTAGAGGAATTACCGTATAGTACAGGAGAAGCTCACAGGCAGTTTGGACTTCCATTATCTGTTTAGGTTTAATTACTAATGTTAACTAGCATGTTAGTGATCAGTAATTAGCCTGTGTCTATGTTATCTCCTTACATATACCTACACTCTCCGTCTCTGTGAGATTGGGAATGATTGAGATTTCTCTCGGCACAGCTACCAGAAGACTTCACACTTTCAGACAGGTTGCTCACGTCACATCTACGTTGTCTCTGTCAGTTGGAGGCTGCTCAGTAAGGCAAGAGATCCCCGGAAAAGTGACTTTTAACCCTTGTGTGGTCCTTCGGGTCACAAGGACCTGAAGGACCACACAAGGGCTAATATCCTTCACTGGTCTCCGTCCAGAGACACGGGGTCTATTGGTCCATTATATTCATGTCAATGTGTGTAACCGGCCTAAGAATTTCTTTAGTCGAGGACAGCCCTGTTAAAATGATCTTTTTTCCTTTTTCCTTTTCTTTTTTTTCCAGGGAGAAGTCGAAGAAATTTGCCGAACAAGCGGCGGCCGTTGTCTGTCTGCGCGTCCTGGGAGCGCCCGAGGGTCGCATCGGCGAGGAGGACTCGGGCCTGGTCTGCAAGAGGAAGCGCGAGGGGAAGACGAACGGCGCCGCGGAGGAAGAGGCGAGCAAGAAACTGAGACACGCGGAGGTCGATCTCCGACAGGAAACGCCTCCAGGGCAGCCGTAGCGTTCAGGACCTCGTCGGGATCTCGTTTTAGTTTGGACGATAAAAGCTGCTCGGACAGTGACGCAGGGAGGCGTGGAACGGGACAACGCATCACGAGACGTTTAAAAAGCAGCCGGTTACCTCTCGATAGGTTCACCTTAACCCTCGAATGGTCTCTAAGAGAACAGCAGCTGCTGCTACACACACACACACACACACACACACACACACACACACACACACACACACACACACACACACACACACACACACACAGACACACACACACACACAGGCAGACACACACACACACACACATACAGGCAGACACACACACACACACACACACACACACACACACAGACACACACAGGCAGACACACACACACAGACACACACACACACACACACAGGCAGACACACACACACACACACACACACACACACACACACAGACACACACACACACACACACACACAGGCACACACACACACACACACAGGCAGACACACACACACACACATAGAGACACAAACACACACACATACACACATACAGAGAGACCGACACACACACACACACACATACGCAGACACACAGACACACACACACGCAGACACACAGACACACACACACATACAGACATACTCAAACACAGACATAGACACACACACACACACACACACACACACACTTCATTTCTGATGTGCATTATTCCTCTCCTTAAATGTAACTCTTAGGTTTCTCTGACAGAAAGCTGCTTGACTCAACAGTGTATTTTCTTTTTTTTTTTTTTTTTTTTTTTTACTTTCATTGAAAAATTTATCACATCTTCAGACGGGATCTTCCCAAATACATAAAATGTCTTCCACTCGGTGAGACGGGAGAGAGTCTTCATTCTTAGCCCTTCCTGATATTCCCAAAAACACACAAACATCTTTTAACTGGAATAGGTATCCATGTTTAGTTATTTTTAACCCTGGTAACTGAAGAGGCTCAGCTGTGGGTTTCGGCCAATAGGGGGCAGCATTGAGCCGTCATATTAAAGGGACAGTCTGCTTTAGTTTCCATGTCGGTAAAATTACAGCTACAGACACAGAAATGGCTCATCCTAAGGAAAGCTCATTGTGGGACTGGCTCTAGTGGCTGTAGTTCTACACCAAGGCTGACATTCAGGAAAGAGACTTCAGATACAGTATTAGGGGACCACTAAGGTCTATATAAAAGAGACTTCAGATACACTATTAGGGGACCACAAAGGCCTATATAAAAGAGACTTCAGATACAGTATTAGGGGACCACTAAGGCCTATATAAAAGAGACTTCAGATACAGTATTAGGGGACCACTAAGGCCTATATAAAAGAGACTTCAGATACAGTATTAGGGGACCACTAAGGTCTATATAAAAGAGACTTCAGATACAGTATTAGGGGACCACTAAGGCCTATATAAAAGAGACTTCCGATACAGTATTAGGGGACCACTAAGGTCTATATAAAAGAGACTTCCGATACAGTATTAGGGGACCACTAAGGTCTATATAAAAGCATCCAAAGAGCACCATGTCATGGGACCTTTTAAGTTAAACCCCCGGCCGCTGCATTGAGTAGTCCACATCTTTATATGGGCGCGCGCCTTGGTTTTTATTTATTTATTTTTAATAAATTAATATTTGATTACAGTAGAATCTTTATTGGCATTGTGTCAACAAACAAACAGTATAGCAGCTCTCAGTTGACAGTATAAATAAACAGACAAAAATAGCAACATTTTAAATAGTAAAATATAAAAATCCAGATTTACACGATGAGGTGGCACTATTTACTTACTTACTTTAAGGTTATAGTATGAGGTGTGAGAACTACATTTCCCTGATTACACGTGCATACTTTTATTATAGTAACGTGTTGTAATGGAGTACTTTTTAACTTGTTACAGAGTATTTTCCTTTAGTAGAACTTTTTATTGAATTATGTGAATGTTTTCATCCACTTTCTGCTCGTTAAATTCAATCAATTAATTAAAGAAAAGTCCAGAATTGAAACTCAGAGATGTAGACTCATCTGCAGACGTCATCACCGGGCTGTCAAATGGTGCCTTCACGGGCACTGGGAAACAGAACAGTCCTACAGTACACATGCAAGTGGATGCAGTTCTTTTCGGTGCAAAACATTGACAAAAAATAGGTGAACGAATAAATATAAAAGAGCCACTAAAAGTCACTAGTTAAAAACATCCACAGACCCGGCCTGTCTAATGGCTTCCGGCAGGCTACTCAGTGAGCCCAGTGAGTGCACAATTTTACGTGGAGACCCTGAATGCAGCACAGGGATCAACCTGGAGGAGAGTCAAACTCGCTGCAACCGAACAGAAAACGCCAAAACACAACAAGTTTACACAATAATGGGACCTTTCCGTGATCGCCGGGGAGTCCGTAGACATGTTTATTGACCGTGTCGGTGTCGGTTTACAACTTTTAACCGCGGAATTAGTCGACGTGTATGTCGGCGCTGCTGTTGAAACGGAGTTCTGCTTTCTGTCGGATGGAAGTAAGCGAGACGGGTCAGTTTTAAGAGACCGACGAGCGGTTTTAGGACAGTTGGTGTGTTTTTAGTTTGTTTTTTTTTTACAGTTCAATGTCCACAGTAAACTTTGCGGAGGAGCTGGACTTCAGACTGGTGTTTGAGGAGGACGGCGGCGGCGGCAGACAGGCAGCAGGTACGTACGTGTCATTTTTAGCGACGTTATTTAGCAATTTGTCAACTACGTCAAGCTAGCGAGAACTAGCGAGATTTGGACCGGAAGTTGAGCCTCGCGCTTTTCAAAATAAAACCATTCAAGACTTTTTATTAAGACCACATTGGGGAAATTCCCTTGTTACAGCAGCTCGAAAAAAATCCACACAGAGAATAGGAAATGTGTGTGTCTGTCTCTCCCTGTGTGTGTGTGTGTGTGTGTGTGTGTGTGTGTGTGTGTGTGTGTGTGTGTGTGTGTGAGAGAAATTCCCCTGCAGCAGCTAAAAAAAGAAATCACACACAGAATAAGACAAATACACCTTTAATAGTATAAATCGGCTATCCTTAACCACTCGAGGTCGATGCCTAACCCCAACCAATCGAGCTACGTGTGAAGCGTGTGAAGCGCTGTTCTCCCACATGTAGGGAACTAGGTGAGTTAACCTGGGAACCAGGTGAGTTAACCTGCAACGTGTCAGCTGTTTGGACATTCTTCAGCGTGTGGTCAGAAGATAACAAATTTACAATATGCAACACCTGCAAGGAAACAGTAGGGCGTGGAGGGACCACACCAAAAACCAAAAATCACATTTCTTTAGTATGATATTGGATGTGAAAAGAAAGAAATGGTTCTAACATTGCTCTTTAAAAGTGTGTGAATGTCCCACACCAGGAGTAATTTATATAGTTCTATTTTATAGGGATCCATTATCTGTTCAACACATGTTCTATTAAAGAAAAGAGAGAACAATAAAAATTTGGAATCGGCCTAGTTAGTTAGGGAAGAAACTGTGTGGCTACTGGAAAATGTGTTTGGCTGGTAACTTTAAAAATCTATCGGCCGTGTTGGCTGGTGATCACAAAAGTATATTTAAAGCCCTGGGTTACATCTGGGAAAATAATGGGGGGGGGGAAACCCTGTGATGTATAGAATGAATATCTAATAAACAGATGGGGTAGATATGAATATGCTACAATATATTTAGTACATGCAAAATACATGGTGCACGAAATACTTTGATTCGAGAGCAGGGGCGTTTTATAGTCTTCATATGCAACCTGATTCTGATTGCATATTAAATTATTAACCCATTTAAAAGACACAATGGCTACAGTGCATGTGTGTGTCTAAATGTTTTGTCGTAAAGCAGATGTATTTTATAGTTACAGTAGAAGTTAAATCGTCTACGCTTTTGTCACTTTTTACAGATTGTTTTTGTCGATTTTTACATATTTGTTTTAATTATTTTATAAAATGTAACACTTTTTTTTCGAAGTTTCTGTCAATATTTTTCTGAGCTTTTTTGACATTTTTTTTTTTTTTAGCTTTTCCAATTTTTTGGTCACATTTCTCAACGTTTTTTACATTTTTTCCTACATTTTTCAACATTCAATTATACATTTTTCTTTATATGCTATACAATTGAATAAAAACTCAAACCAAATTCAATGAAAGTTGTGAACTGATTACTTACTTATTTGTAAAGAGCGATGTAGGAAAACATCCACGTTATTATTATTTTTTTTTTTTGGGACAATTTGGTTGAAAGAAAACCCAAATTTGTGTTTATAGAAACGTTTTGAATATGGTTCAAATTTGGCCCGAGGACAGCAGGAGGGTTAGAATAATATGAATATAAGATCTGCAAAAGAGTCACTTTCTGCCACACTGTAGACCTGTAGGATTGTAGGCCTGTAGGACTGTAGGCCTGTAGGATTGTAGGACTGTTGGCCTGTAGGATTGTAGGCCTGTAGGACTGTAGACCTGTAGGATTGTAGGACTGTTGACCTGTAGGATTGTAGGCCTGTAGGACTGTAGGCCTGTAGGATTGTAGGACTGTTGGCCTGTAGGATTGTAGGCCTGTAGGACTGTTGGCCTGTAGGACTGTTGGCCTGTAGGATTGTAGGCCTGTAGGATTGTAGGCCTGTAGGCCTGTAGGATTGTAGGACTGTTGGCCTGTAGGATTGTAGGCCTGTAGGCCTGTAGGATTGTAGGACTGTTGGCCTGTAGGATTGTAGGACTGTAGCCCTGTAGGATTGTAGGATTGTAGGCCTGTAGGATTGTAGGCCTGTAGGATTGTAGGCCTGTTGGATTGTAGGCCTGTTGGATTGTAGGACTGTAGGATTGTAGGCCAGTAGGATTGTTGGCCTGTAGGATTGTAGGACTGTTGGCCTGTAGGATTGTAGGCCTGTAGGCCTGTAGGATTGTAGGACTGTAGGCCTGTAGGATTGTAGGCCTGTAGGATTGTAGGCCTGTAGGATTGTAGGACTGTAGGATTATAGGATTGTAGGCCTGTAGGATTGTAGCCCTGTAGGATTGTAGGCCTGTAGGATTGTAGGACTGTAGGCCTGTAGGACTGTAGACCTGTAGGATTGTAGGATTGTAGGCCTGTAGGATTGTTGGCCTGTAGGATTGTTGGCCTGTAGGATTGTAGGCCTGTAGGATTGTAGGCTTGTAGGACTGTTGGCCTGTAGGCCTGTAGGATTGTAGGCCTGTAGGATTGTAGGACTGTTGGCCTGTAGGCCTGTAGGATTGTAGGACTGTTGGCCTGTAGGATTGTAGGACTGTTGGCCTGTAGGCCTGTAGGATTGTAGGCCTGTAGGATTGTAGGACTGTTGGCCTGTAGGCCTGTAGGATTGTAGGCCTGTAGGATTGTAGGACTGTTGGCCTGTAGGCCTGTAGGATTGTAGGCCTGTAGGATTGTAGGATTGTAGGATTGTAGGACTGTAGGCCTGTAGGATTGTAGGCCTGTAGGATTGTAGGATTGTAGGATTGTAGGACTGTAGGCCTGTAGGATTGTAGGCCTGTAGGATTGTAGGATTGTAGGATTGTAGGACTGTAGGCCTGTAGGATTGTAGGCCTGTAGGATTGTAGGATTGTAGGACTGTAGGCCTGTAGGATTGTAGGCCTGTAGGATTGTAGGACTGTAGGCCTGTAGGACTGTAGGACTGTAGGACTGTTGGCCTGCTCTCTCTTAGTCGATTAGTCGACTAATCGGTGGTTTTGGTCTTAGTCAACTTAGATCTCTTTAGTCCATTAGTCATGTTTGATGCTTTTTTTTCATGCTGAATGACTTATTTCCAAGAAACGTACGAGCACATCTCTGGTAAACACAAGAATTAAAGTGGTGCTTTTAGCACGACTCTTTGTGGAGAAAGTCAGATTTACAGATCTGTCGATTAAATCAACTAATCGATTAGTCGAAACGATTGAATGAGTGTTAGTCGACTAAGAATTTCGTCAATCGAGCACAGCCCTAGACAAAACAAAACATTTAAAGTGCCCATATTATAAAAATGTAAATTTTCTAGGATTTGGGGTGTTATTTTGTGTCTGGTGCTTCCACACACATACAAACTTTGAAAAACAACCATCCATGGTGTTCTGAGTGAGATCTGGTTTCTGAATGTGTCCTGCCTTCAGTCTCCTGGTGAGCTGGTCAACATCTGCACGGCTTTCTACGGCACTAGCCGAGACGAAGGGCCAATAGTGCTAACCGTTAGCATGCTAGCTCGTTCTCAGTGGCAAA
The DNA here is from genome assembly GCF_004354835.1 of Perca flavescens. Classification (NCBI taxonomy): domain Eukaryota; kingdom Metazoa; phylum Chordata; class Actinopteri; order Perciformes; family Percidae; genus Perca; species Perca flavescens. The sequence goes on from NC_041338.1 coordinate 35,996,050, forward strand.
ACACTGCTACAACACACACAGGTTCACCCAATCTACAAAATAAATTGTAAAGAACTACTTCCATTTCCCTGTTCTGCAGGTATTCCACGCAAAGTGTGAAGTGCCCTAACCCTAACCCCCTAACCCTCATTTAGAAGAAGTCTCCCGGCTAATCCTGCCTTGTACTCACTGAAGTTGGAGAAACGGCTAGCTAGCTCTGTAGCTAAAACAGAGAGCTCAACACAGGGTGAAAAGAGGAGCTGCAGCAATGTGCAGTACAACAAAAATATGGTATTTTTTGAAAATTAAACCATGTAAACCTATTCTGGTACAACCTCAAAATACAATTATGAACCTGAAAAAGAGCAGAATATGGGCTCTTTAAAGGAATCACCTGCGGGAAACTATGCTGGAAATTTTTTTTTTTTTCTTTCTCTCAATAATTAGCTGCGGCCAGGGTTTTTAATTGAAACCCATCAACACGCCAAATGCGGTTAAAAATGAACTTTGGCGGGAAACATTTTGAAGCTACTAATTTGGCCGCTGATTAATGAAGCAAATAACTCAAAGAAAGAAGAAATGTTTGGCCAGACTCCCTGTACAAATGAAATGTACCAGAGTCTGGTAGGACCAGGCTAGTGTACCAGAGTCTGGTAGGACCAGGCTAATGTACCAGAATCTGGTAGGACCAGGCTAGTGTACCAGAGTCTGGTAGGACCAGGCTAGCGTACCAGAGCCTGGTAGGACCAGGCTAATGTACCAGAATCTGGTAGGACCAGGCTAATGTACCAGAGTCTTGTAGGACCAGGCTAATGGACCAGAGTCTGGTAGGACCAGGCTAGCGTACCAGAGTCTGGTAGGACCAGGCTAATGTACCAGAATCTGGTAGGACCAGGCTAGTGTACCAGAGTCTGGTAGGACCAGGCTAGCGTACCAGAGCCTGGTAGGACCAGGCTAATGTACCAGAATCTGGTAGGACCAGGCTAATGTACCAGAGTCTTGTAGGACCAGGCTAGTGTACCAGAGTCTGGTAGGACCAGGCTAATGGACCAGAGTCTTGTAGGACCAGGCTAGTGTACCAGAGTCTGGTAGGACCAGGCTAGTGTACCAGAGTCTTGTAGGACCAGGCTAGTGTATCAGAGTCTTGTAGGATCAGGCTAGTGTACCAGAGTCTGGTAGGACCAGGCTAGTGTACCAGAGTCTTGTAGGATCAGGCTAGTGTACCAGAGTCTGGTAGGACCAGGCTAGTGTACCAGAGTCTGGTAGGACCAGGCTAGCGTACCAGAGTCTTGTAGGACCAGGCTAGTGTACCAGAGTCTTGTAGGACCAGGCTAGTGTACCAGAGTCTTGTAGGACCAGGCTAGTGTACCAGAGTCTGGTAGGACCAGGCTAGTGTACCAGAGTCTGGTAGGACCAGGCTAGTGTACCAGAGTCTGGTAGGACCAGGCTAGCGTACCAGAGTCTGGTAGGACCAGGCTAGCGTACCAGAATCTGGTAGGACCAGGCTAATGTACCAGAGTCTGGTAAGACCAGGCTAGCGTATCAGAGTCTGGTAGGACCAGGCTAGCGTACCAGAGTCTTGTAGGACCAGGCTAGCGTACCAGAGTCTTGTAGGACCAGGCTAGCGTACCAGAGTCTTGTAGGACCAGGCTAGCGTACCAGAGTCTGGTAGGACCAGGCTAGCGTACCAGAGTCTTGTAGGACCAGGCTAATGGACCAGAGTCTGGTAGGACCAGGCTAGCGTACCAGAGTCTGGTAGGACCAGGCTAATGTACCAGAATCTGGTAGGACCAGGCTAATGTACCAGAATCTGGTAGGACCAGGCTAGTGTACCAGAGTCTGGTAGGACCAGGCTAATGGACCAGAGTCTTGTAGGACCAGGCTAGTGTACCAGAGTCTGGTAGGACCAGGCTAATGGACCAGAGTCTTGTAGGACCAGGCTAGTGTACCAGAGTCTGGTAGGACCAGGCTAGCGTACCAGAGTCTGGTAGGACCAGGCTAGCGTACCAGAGTCTGGTAGGACCAGGCTAATGTACCAGAGTCTGGAGAACCAGGCTAGCGTACCAGAGTCTGGTAAGACCAGGCTAGTGTACCAGAATCTGGTAGGACCAGGCTAGTGTACCAGAGTCTGGTAGGACCAGGCTAGTGTACCAGAGTCTGGTAGGACCAGGCTAGTGTACCAGAGTCTGGTAGGACCAGGCTAGCGTATCAGAATCTGGTAGGACCAGGCTAGTGTACCAGAGTCTTGTAGGACCAGGCTAATGGACCAGAGTCTGGTAGGACCAGGCTAGCGTACCAGAGTCTGGTAGGACCAGGCTAATGTACCAGAATCTGGTAGGACCAGGCTAGTGTACCAGAGTCTGGTAGGACCAGGCTAGCGTGCCAGAGTCTTGTAGGACCAGGCTAATGGACCAGAGTCTGGTAGGACCAGGCTAGCGTGCCAGCCCTGGTAGGACCAGGCTAATGTACCAGAATCTGGTAGGACCAGGCTAATGTACCAGAGTCTTGTAGGACCAGGCTAGTGTACCAGAGTCTGGTAGGACCAGGCTAATGGACCAGAGTCTTGTAGGACCAGGCTAGTGTACCAGAGTCTTGTAGGACCAGGCTAGTGTACCAGAGTCTTGTAGGACCAGGCTAGTGTATCAGAGTCTTGTAGGATCAGGCTAGTGTACCAGAGTCTGGTAGGACCAGGCTAGTGTACCAGAGTCTTGTAGGATCAGGCTAGTGTACCAGAGTCTGGTAGGACCAGGCTAGTGTACCAGAGTCTGGTAGGACCAGGCTAGCGTACCAGAGTCTTGTAGGACCAGGCTAGTGTACCAGAGTCTTGTAGGACCAGGCTAGTGTACCAGAGTCTGGTAGGACCAGGCTAGTGTACCAGAGTCTTGTAGGATCAGGCTAGTGTACCAGAGTCTGGTAGGACCAGGCTAGTGTACCAGAGTCTGGTAGGACCAGGCTAGAGTACCAGAGTCTGGTAAGACCAGGCTAGCGTACCAGAATCTGGTAGGACCAGGCTAATGTACCAGAGTCTGGTAAGACCAGGCTAGCGTATCAGAGTCTGGTAGGACCAGGCTAGCGTACCAGAGTCTTGTAGGACCAGGCTAGCGTACCAGAGTCTTGTAGGACCAGGCTAGCGTACCAGAGTCTGGTAGGACCAGGCTAGCGTACCAGAGTCTTGTAGGACCAGGCTAATGGACCAGAGTCTGGTAGGACCAGGCTAGTGTACCAGAGTCTGGTAGGACCAGGCTAATGTACCAGAATCTGGTAGGACCAGGCTAATGTACCAGAGTCTTGTAGGACCAGGCTAGTGTACCAGAGTCTGGTAGGACCAGGCTAATGGACCAGAGTCTGGTAGGACCAGGCTAGCGTACCAGAGTCTGGTAGGACCAGGCTAATGTACCAGAATCTGGTAGGACCAGGCTAGTGTACCAGAGTCTGGTAGGACCAGGCTAGCGTACCAGAGTCTTGTAGGACCAGGCTAATGGACCAGAGTCTGGTAGGACCAGGCTAGCGTACCAGAGCCTGGTAGGACCAGGCTAATGTACCAGAATCTGGTAGGACCAGGCTAATGGACCAGAGTCTTGTAGGACCAGGCTAGTGTACCAGAGTCTGGTAGGACCAGGCTAATGGACCAGAGTCTTGTAGGACCAGGCTAGTGTACCAGAGTCTTGTAGGACCAGGCTAGTGTACCAGAGTCTTGTAGGACCAGGCTAGTGTATCAGAGTCTTGTAGGATCAGGCTAGTGTACCAGAGTCTGGTAGGACCAGGCTAGTGTACCAGAGTCTTGTAGGATCAGGCTAGTGTACCAGAGTCTGGTAGGACCAGGCTAGTGTACCAGAGTCTGGTAGGACCAGGCTAGCGTACCAGAGTCTTGTAGGACCAGGCTAGTGTACCAGAGTCTTGTAGGACCAGGCTAGTGTACCAGAGTCTGGTAGGACCAGGCTAGTGTACCAGAGTCTTGTAGGATCAGGCTAGTGTACCAGAGTCTGGTAGGACCAGGCTAGTGTACCAGAGTCTGGTAGGACCAGGCTAGAGTACCAGAGTCTGGTAAGACCAGGCTAGCGTACCAGAATCTGGTAGGACCAGGCTAATGTACCAGAGTCTGGTAAGACCAGGCTAGCGTATCAGAGTTTGGTAGGACCAGGCTAGCGTACCAGAGTCTTGTAGGACCAGGCTAGCGTACCAGAGTCTTGTAGGACCAGGCTAGCGTACCAGAGTCTGGTAGGACCAGGCTAGCGTACCAGAGTCTGGTAGGACCAGGCTAGCGTACCAGAGTCTGGTAGGACCAGGCTAATGTACCAGAATCTGGTAGGACCAGGCTAATGGACCAGAGTCTTGTAGGACCAGGCTAGTGTACCAGAGTCTGGTAGGACCAGGCTAATGGACCAGAGTCTTGTAGGACCAGGCTAGTGTACCAGAGTCTGGTAGGACCAGGCTAATGGACCAGAGTCTTGTAGGACCAGGCTAGTGTACCAGAGTCTGGTAGGACCAGGCTAGTGTACCAGAGTCTTGTAGGATCAGGCTAGTGTACCAGAGTCTTGTAGGATCAGGCTAGTGTACCAGAGTCTGGTAGGACCAGGCTAGTGTACCAGAGTCTGGTAGGACCAGGCTAGTGTACCAGAGTCTGGTAGGACCAGGCTAGCGTACCAGAGTCTGGAGAACCAGGCTAGCGTACCAGAGTCTGGTAAGACCAGGCTAGTGTACCAGAATCTGGTAGGACCAGGCTAGTGTACCAGAGTCTGGTAGGACCAGGCTAGTGTATCAGAGTCTGGTAGGACCAGGCTAGTGTACCAGAGTCTGGTAGGACCAGGCTAGTGTACCAGAGTCTGGTAGGACCAGGCTAGTGTACCAGAGTCTGGTAGGACCAGGCTAGCGTATCAGAATCTGGTAGGACCAGGCTAGTGTACCAGAGTCTGGTAGGACCAGGCTAGCGTACCAGAGTCTTGTAGGACCAGGCTAATGGACCAGAGTCTGGTAGGACCAGGCTAGCGTACCAGAGTCTGGTAGGACCAGGCTAGTGTACCAGAGTCTGGTAGGACCAGGCTAGTGTACCAGAGTCTGGTAGGACCAGGCTAATGTACCAGAGTCTGGTAGGACCAGGCTAGTGTATCAGAGTCTGGTAGGACCAGGCTAATGTACCAGAGTCTGGTAGGACCAGGCTAATGTACCAGAGTCTGGTAGGACCAGGCTAGTGTATCAGAGTCTGGTAGGACCAGGCTAGCGTACCAGAGTCTTGTAGGACCAGGCTAGCGTACCAGAGTCTTGTAGGACCAGGCTAGCGTACCAGAGTCTTGTAGGACCAGGCTAATGGACCAGAGTCTTGTAGGACCAGGCTAATGGACCAGAGTCTGGTAGGACCAGGCTAATGTACCAGAGTCTGGTAGGACCAGGCTAGCGTACCAGAGTCTGGTAGGACCAGGCTAGCGTACCAGAGTCTGGTAGGACCAGGCTAGCGTACCAGAGTCTGGTAGGACCAGGCTAGCGTACCAGAGTCTGGTAGGACCAGGCTAGCGTACCAGAGTCTGGTAGGACCAGGCTAATGTACCAGAATCTGGTAGGACCAGGCTAGCGTACCAGAGTCTGGTAAGACCAGGCTAGCGATATGTGGCTTTTCTGCAAAAAAAAAAAAAAGATTAATAATGTTTTCCCCTAGCTTTGTGGAAGACTTGGGGTTTAGGGATCATTTCTTAAAGGGTAACTACCATTTTTTTTTCTCAACCCCTATTTTACCATGTTTCTGTGTCTGACCCTGTGATGTGAAGCTGATCTAGTTTATCTGGATGTCTGACCCTGTGATGTGAAGCTGATCTAGTTTATCTGGATCCTGCTAGCTTGCTAACTTTCCTGTTCATCACACATGTTACTAGCTAGTGTGTGATACGTTTTTTGGGGCTTTAATCGTTACTGTGCTGAGAGGATGTTCCTTTTTAATGTGTTATAGTGTGATAATTGTACATTTCCTTTCAGTATTTGTTAATATTTGTTATTTTTAATATAATATATTTAATATTCGTTAATTCCTTTGGCTACAGCCTTGGCTAAACATTTGACATAATATAAATAATATGATATTCAAACTTTTGAAATAACACAATACTTGTACTTTTACTTTCAGTACTTGAGAAGTACATTTTAAAATAAACTTCTTGCCGTACTTAAGTACAAAAAATGTTGAATACTTTAGTACTTCCACTTAAGTGGGGTGCTTAAAGAGCACTTAAACTTCTACTTAAGTGACTTTTTTTTTTTGATAGAGCACTTGTACTTATACTCAAGTCTGGGTCTCTAGTACTTTATACATGTCTGTAAATAAATAACAGTCGAAAAGCTTAAAGACAAAACTTGCTAAAGAAGTCCAAAAGAAGGCTCTATTGTAAAGGACAAAACAATGGATGTAATATGCAATAGATGGACAGATACTGTAGCTGTGTGTTGAGTTTGTGTTTCAGGCTCTGTGCAGACAGACAGACAGACAGACAGACAGAGAGACCGACAGACAGCCTGTCTGCCGGCAGGTTTTACTTCCTGGTTTTTGTAACCGCTCGGTAGCATGCAGCTGGCTGTTCCTCCTCCCTTCCCCTCCCCTCTTTCTGCCCTGGAGGAGGGAGGAAGGGAGAGAGTGAGGGAGGGGCAACTGCTGCAGTATCACATCTCATTTATCTCTGTCCATCACATTGAGGGTTATTTTCAGAGAAGCAGCGAGTGGAGACCACAGTTGTCTTTTTTTTTTTTTTTTTTTTTTTTTTTTTTATGTAGCCCGCGATGCGTGTGTCCGTGTGAAACAGGGCTATAAATAGTGTGTGTGTGTGTGTGTGTGTGTGTGTGTGTGCGCGCAGCTGTGTGAATGAATACACTGCACTGCTGTAGATAATTAGCGCAGCGCATGAAGTATTAACTTTTGCCGTGGCTTCACTGCACAACAGCTGCTGACAGTTTAACATCAAAGCAGACTCAGTGTTTTAGGATTTTTAGCAGTGGGGGCATATATATATATATATATATATATATATATATATATATATATATATATATATATATATTTATATTTATACAGTACAGGCCAAAAGTTAGGACACACCTTCTCATTCAATGTGTTTCTTTATTTTCATGACTATTTACATTGTAGATTCTCACTGAAGGCATCAAAACTATGAATGAACACATATGGAATTATGTACTTAACAAAAAAGTGTGAAATAACTGAAAACATGTCTTATATTTTAGATTCTTCAAAGTAGCCACCCTTTGCTTTTTTATTAATAAGGGAAATAATTCCACTAATTAACCCTGACAAAGCACACCTGTGAAGGTAAAACCATTTCAGGTGACTACCTCATGAAGCTCATTGAGGGTTTGCAGAGTTATCAAACAAAGTAAAGGGTGGCTATGACTCTGAGTGCTGGCTGAATTCAGGTGCTAGATGAGGCTTAACTGTCAGCTGCATCCCTGAGGCAATCAAAAATTTTTTTTCTTTTGTTTGCAATGCAAATTATAATCTGATTTACATGTTGTTGATTCTCTTACAACCTCACAGGTCCAGAGCTCAATGTGAGGACTCCTCCCTCCTCCTCCTCCTCCTCCAATCAGGCTCTGGTGGAGCAGCTGGTCATCCCGGAGCTGCAAGGCCACCCTCCATGTTTCCCCTACCTGCACTGCGCTGGCTACCAGCCTCAGGGGCCCCAGTACGGAGCCCAGGGCCACCCCAGAACCTTTGACTGTCCCAGTATCCAGATCACCTCCATCGCTCCTAACAATAATGTGGAGCTGGGCAGTAGCCAGGAAGCTTTGGCGGTAGGCGGGGCAGAAGGGGGTTACCCCGAAGCGTCCTGGTCCAGAGGCCAGCTCTACCTGCCCCTGGACCCCTGCTACCGGGACCCGGCGCTGTGCCCGAGCCCCTGCAGCAGCCTGTCCTCCCGGAGCTGGATATCGGACCTCTCGTCCTGCGAGTCCTTCTCCAACGCCTACGACGACGTGGAGGGGGAGCTGCGCGATGCCGACCGGCTGGCCCTGGGGTCCCCTCTCGCCCTGGGGTCCCCCGTTGGGTCTCCTCTGGGGTCCCCCGGCTGTGGGGGCGGGGCGTTCGGGGTGGAGCTGTGGCAACAGAACTACCAGCATCCGTTAGCCTTCAGTCCGGTGCTGTCGCCCCAGCAGTCGCCCCGACAGTCGCCCAGCCACTCCCCTCGCACCAGCGTCACCGAGGAGAGCTGGCTGAGCCGACGGCCCACCTCCAGGTACGCCTTCGTCTCCATGGGTTACAGATGTCTCACTAGTTGGGGCGTCACGATTTAAGCTATCGAATTTAAGAGCAGAATCGGCGATTCCCCCAATTCAATTTTATTTATAGTATCAGTTCATAACAGGAGTTATCTCAGGACACTTTACAGATAGAGTAGGTCTAGACCACACCCTATAATTTACAAAGACCCAACAATTCCAGTAATTCCCCCCCCCAAGAGCATTCAGTGTGACAGTGGCGAGGAAAAACTCCCTTTTAGGGAGAAACCTGGGACAGACCCAGGCTCTTGGTAGGAGGTGCCGGTTGGGGGTGTGATGAACAGTGGCGATAATAGTCACACTAAAGATAATGGATCAGTGACTAGAAATAGTAGTTGTAGTAGTTCATGGCACAGCAGATTGTTAAACATCCAAATTATTTATACTGTATTTGGACTGAAAATAAAATAAAAACAAAATCGATTTTTTTGAAAATATGAATCGATTTGACCTACCAACTCGATTTTTAAATCAAATTGATTTTTTTTACCAGCCCTACCACTAATCCCCGACCGGGAAACTCGTTTCTTGTTGTGAATGCCCACTAATTAGAGCTGGGCGATTTAATTAAAGTGCATCAACATAAACAAAATTGCACACCCTTTCTCTAACTGAAAAGTCACTGTGCAGTGTGCAACAAAGATTGTTAAACATCCAAATTACTTATACTGTATTTGGACTGAAAAAAAATCTAAAAAAATCGATTTTTTGAAAATATCCTCCTGAGACCCAGCCCATTGACTTATGTCCACTGTAGTGGACATTTGAGTTTCATTCCTCTCCTTGGAATCTTTTGTGCAAGTCTCTTAATTCCCGCTGTACTGTACAGAGGACATCCTGGGCTTTTCAGTGATGTGTTATTCGATTGGCTGGGAGGCCTCTATCTTTCAATCCAAAATGGACAGCATAGGAACAAGCACATTTTATGGAAAGATAAGAGATGAGTCAAATATTGTTTGCCTATGGTTTTGTTACTATGATAATCATATATTTTGTTGTTCATTAAGGTGTCAGGAATCATATATTGAGTTCTGATAGAAACTACACTATGCATCTTTTGAAAAATTTGCCATTTTATGAATGTCAATTAAAGTTGTTATAGACTCCACATCTACCAAATTTGTCTGTTTTCGTACTCAAATGATCCTGTTGTCCACTACAATGGACATTCTTTAAATAAATAAAAATAAAAAAATGTAAATTGTAGGATGTTTTTTTTAACCTTAAACAGGTATGGAATCACAAAAAATATGATTTGGTTCTCAGGAGGATATGAATCGATTTGACCTACCAACTCGATTTTTTTCCCAGCCCTACCACTAATCCCCGACTCCTTTCTCAGGCCGTCGTCCAGACCCACTTCGCCGTGCGGGAAGAGACGCCACAGCGGTGCCGACGCCAGCGCCCGCTCGCCATCGCCTCACCACTCCCCCAGCCCCACGCCGGGTGCCTCCCCGCGCGGCAGCGTGACGGACGACACCTGGGTGGGGAGCCCCGGCGGCGCCCTGGGGTCCCTCCTGATGTGCGGCTACCAGGATCTGGACGTGCCCTCCAAGACCAGGAGGACCTCGGGGGCCCAGCTGGGCCTCTCGGCCAATCAGGGGGACCCGGGGCTGGAGCCCTTCCTGGATTCTCCCGGCGAGGACGGACGCGAACAGGACGGCCTGGCTGATCTCTTCTTCCAGGTGCCGTCCCACTTCAGCTGGAGCAAACCCGAACCTGGGAACCCTCCTCTGTTCAGGTTGGCACGGTGATAATACAGCTAGTTTCCAGTAGGGCTGCCACCTCTTAGTCGATTAGTCGACTAATCGCTCGTTTTGGTCTTAGTCGACTAAGATTTCTTTAGTCGATTAGTCATTTTTTATGCTTATTCATGCTTAATTACTCATTTCCAAGAAACTTCTGAGCACATTTATGGTAAACACAAGATTTAAAGTGGTGCTTTTGCAGGATTAATTGTGGAGAAACTCAGTTTTACAGATGGTTAATTAACTACATTTATATTGTGCTTTTCTAGTCTTAACCACCTCTCAAAGAGCACAGCTCTGTCAATTAAATCAACTAATCGATTAGTCGACAAAATCCTATAAGTGTTAGTCGACTTAGAATTTCTTTAGTCGAGGACAGCTCTAGTTTCCAGGCTTTATGCTAAGCTAAGCTAACTTGCAATAGCTTCATATTTGCCATACAAACATTAGAGTGATATCAATGTTCTAGTGGTGCATGATATATCGGCCGCCGATATAATATCGGCCGATATGGTTATTTTTTTTTAAGACATCGTTCTCGGTTGTCGATGTCAAATTATATATAATTATATAAATATTATTTTTTTCTTCTGAAAATCTGATGACACTCATATTTTGCACACAGCTAAAGGTGACCAATATCAGTCATTTTGGAAAATAAATCACAAAAGTGTAAAAAAAAAAATTTGATTATCATAAAAATGTAATTTCTATACAGAGATATCTACATTGGTAAATATTGGTATCGGCCATAACAGCAATATTAATATCGGTTATCGGTATCGGCCACAAGTTTCACATTGGTGCAACACTACAATCTTCCCATCTTAGGCCTCCTGCACACTGCCTGCGTGGTGTTTTCTACGTCTTTACACACCAGAAACATGTCTGACGTTAGCCTTGTCTGGACACATGTATTTGTTGTATTTGTTTCCCATTGACAAAATGAAATGTTAAACATAAATATATTCTGATCTGATTACAGCAGACAACGTCGGCAGTATTGACGGCAAAATAGGCTCCAGAATATTTCCTTCTGTATTGACAGGTGACATATTTGAAAATCGATGATTATTTATTTAAATTTTTTTTAAATTATATATATATATATATATATATATATATATATATATATATATATATATATATATATATATTTATGTCAAAACCTCGAGAATTTCAAACATCAACATGTCATTTATTAATATGTATTTGTGTCTAAACGACATATAACCATCTTTTCCTATTCTATTTTGCCTGGAAACGCTTCCAACACGCTTGCGTTTTTACTTGCGTTTTTTGAAACTTGTTAGGTCCACATGTGTGTTATGTGGTGAATGTGAAAATGAACTGGTACCTCCTCTGTCAGCTCTAGACACTGAACAGAGAAATCAGACCAATCGCAAAAGCTGGTCAGTCTGACATCATACTGCCTGAGCTCATTACTATTCATTAGCTCGCCCAGTTGGGCTGGGTAAAGAATGCTGATAGCCAGGCTCTCATTGGCTAGCTGTTAGCCAATCAGATTCAGACAGCTTAGCTTGTTGAATATTAATGAGAACTGGCAGAAATCGAGCCGAGTCTTCCTGCAGGTTTTCTATACCGCGCTAGAATGGCTTGAAACCAGGTAACCAAGGCATTTTTTCCACAAAAAATTTTTTACAGAGTCCATGGTTAGAACTTCAGACATTACCACAAAGTAATGAAATAGTATACGTTAGGGCTGGGCGATATATCGATATTATATCGATATCGGGATATGAGACTAGATATCGTCTTAGATTTTGGATATTGTGATATGACATAAGTGTCTTTTCCTGGTTTTAAAGGCTGCATTACAGTGAAGTGATGTACTTTTCTGAACTTACCAGACTGTTCTAGCTGTTCTATTATTAATGATTATTTATCTAAAATCTAAGTGTGAAGATATTTTGCGAGACCACCAACTGTCCACTCTAGAATATATCGCCGCAATATCGATATCGAGGTATTTGGTCAAGAATATCATGATATCTGATCTTCTCTATATTGCCCAGCCCTATATTAGAAAATATGGGACGTAGAAATAAGCGCTGAAAATGTGTAGAAGAAAAATTTAACAATTTAAAACGTTGGAAAAAACTAAAACAAACCTTATGGAGCTTGTATTTCAAAAAAGGTAATCCTGTTGTTATACAGTATTTATTAAATTGTATTGTTATTTGAACAGCTGAGCATTGAACCAGGTGAAGAAACCTGTTTATTATTTATTCATTTGATTTTGCAACTGTTCACTGAAATAGCCGGTTTCTATGAAACTACATGTGACATGTCATATTTGGCTTTGACTTTGACTGAACATTTTCTCTGACTTTGCGGAAAAAATATCGATATATATATCGTATATATCGATATTCAGCCAAAATATATTGGGATATGACTTTTGGTCCATATCGCCCAGCCCTAGTATACGTGTGGCAGGGCACCTTTAAGGAATAGTAGGGCTAGATTAGGGCTCGGAGGGGGGTCAAAATCACACAACACATCCCTAGTTTTTTGTGCCACGTTGATATCGCGATGACGATGAAAAAAAAAACGATACATTGTGCAGCCCTAGTGTACAGTAGATGATTTGTGTCGTACAGTGTCTGATCTTTGTGCGTCTGAATTCTCTGCCTTTTAGGAGCTCGTCTATGCCCCCTCTCGACTGCCCTCTGCCCAGCCAGTTTGACCAGTGTGAGTTAAAGGTGGAGGTCCAGCCCCGATCCTACCACAGGGCCCACTACGAGACGGAGGGCAGCCGAGGGTCCATCAAGGCACCTACCGGAGGACATCCTGTCATCAAGGTAAGCACAGTGCAGTTTGTCTTTGCGTGGGATTTCCCCCCTTTTCTGGTCTACATATCCCTGCCTCTGATCAATTATTTTTATACTACAGGGTTCATACGTTTGGAAAAAACCTGGAAAAGTTATGGAATTTAAAAAAAAATGCAAATTTCAGGCCTGGAAAGGTTTTGGAAAAATAAAAAGACCCAGAAAGTTTTGGAAAAATAATGGACATTTTTTTAACACAGCATAATAATACTAGCCTAGAAATCTAGACGCACCCTAGCGGCAGCAAATGTAATTTGCAGCCACTAGGGGGGTCTAGGCACTCTCCGTTGGCTTTGCGAGCTGGAAAAACCAAACTCTGGTCAGGCCAATCACATCGTGTATAGAGCTGGTGGGCGGGGCTTATGGCTGCTGCTGCTGCTGGTGAACAGAGGTCTTCTGGAAGACTTGGAGTTCAGCTTTTCTTTGAAAAAAAGAACAAAGAACGGCACTGAAGTCATTCTTAAAAAAGGAAGATGTGTTCGGAGTTTAAAGTTTAATCTATCAACTAGCTCCACTACCTTCTTCGTTGCTCTGATTGGTTGTAGCACCATCCTATTACGTGCAGAGGGAATTTGAAAGACAACCGTTTATCCCGCCCCTCGGATTGAGCTCCGTCAATGGTGAGTTCCCAGACCTCAACATCTGGATGTGGGTCTGGCGTGTCAGGCTATAATAATACGTGATTAATAAAAAAAATTATTTTCATGTCGTCTTAACCTCAACGTTCTATTCGGGGCGCGATATTACGAATCCCACTATGAACCACATACATTATCATTCATTTTATAGTTAAACCTCTGAGGGGAAACTTCAACACAGATTTTTATTATAAAAAATCTATTATCTTATTGTATAATGTCGACTGAGATTTTCAGGAACATATAGTCATGGAAATTTGCCAAAAAAGTCATGGAAAAGTATTGGTTAAAATGCGTATGAACCCTGTATCCCCGGTTGGGGACAAAATGTATAAAACAATGTAAAAAAATAAAAAGAAAAAGATGGTGGTTTGGATTAAAATACTCCCGAGGAACCAAAACGAGTTTCCTGGATGCATTTTCCAGCCGCTGCTGAAGCCAGATGAGTTTCTATGCTGCAACATGTGTAAAAAAAAAACCCCCAAAACTCACAGTGAAAGCTGCGGGCTTACACAGGAAACAAGCTGATCTTTCTGAAAGATCAAACCTGACATCAGAGCAGGGCTTTTATTTTACACAGTGATGAAAACTAAATTGTACGACAACTTTTACTTTGAAAACCGCTCGCCTTGTTGTCTCAAATCAGCTTTACTTCTCTGTCGTTGTAGGGGAGACATAATGACATCTTAACAAGACTGGAAACAAGAGAGAAACAGCTAGTAGGACTGTGCAATTAATCAAAATTGAATTGTGATTATGATTTCCCAATGATCACAAAAACAGAATAATCGAGAAAAAACAATTATTTACCTGATTACGTTTTGCAAGTTTTTCGCTTGTGTTCTGAATAAAAAAAATAAATGTTTGAATAGGAAAAAGTATTAAGGCAAATTTCACAGTTACACTGTTTTTTTTTTTTTTTTTTTTTTTTAGTGTTGATTTATTTAACTTTTTCCAATTTCAATTCAATTCAATTTTATTTATAGTATCAAATCATAACAAAAGTTATCTCGAGACACTTTACAGATAGAGTAGGTCTAGACCACACTCTATAAATTCCAAAACCCCAACAATTACAGTAATTCCCTCAAGAGCAAGCATTCCACTGTTTTCTAAATTCAGTAATTGCAACATCTTTCCAGAAGTCAACTAATCGTGTTAAATTATCGTTGCTTAGCTCCCTCCCAAAGTTTAAAAATATAATTGGTTGAATTCATACAGAAACAATTAAATGGATCCTCCTTTTTGCAAGGCACTTAACCCCTAGTTGCTGCAGAGGCGTGCAACCTCTGACATGTATAGCAATTGTAAGTCGCTTTGGATAAAAGCGTCAGCTAAAATGACATGTAATGCAATGTAACATGACATGCATTTTGTGTCTTCTTCAGTTGCTGGGATACAGCGAGCAGCCGCTCAGCCTGCTGCTGTTCATCGGCACCGCGGACGAGCGCAGCCTCCGGCCGCACTCCTTCTACCAGGTCCACCGGGTGACGGGGAAGACGGTTACCACCAGCTGCCAGGAGAAGATGACAGGCGGCGCCAAAGTCCTGGAGATCCCTCTTCTTCCAGGCAACAACATGTCCGCCAGGTAGAGCTGGGAAATACAGTACAGGCCAAAAGTTTGGACACACCTTCTCATTCAATGCGTTTCCTTTTTATTTTCATGACTATTTACATTGTAGATTCTCACTGAAGGCATCAAAACTATGAATGAACACATATGGAATTATGTACTTAACAAAAAAGTGTGAAATAACTGAAAACATGTCTTATATTTTAGATTCTTCAAAGTAGCCACCCTTTGTTTTTTTTGATAACTCTGCAAACCCTTGGTGTTCTCTCAATGAGCTTCATGAGGTAGTCACCTGAAATGGTTTTACCTTCACAGGTGTGCTTGGTTAGGGTTAATTAGTGGAAGTTTTTCCCTTATTAATAAGACTCCAAGACTTGGAGTTCAGCTTTTCTTTGAGAAAAGAACAAAGAACGGCACTATAGTCATTCTTAAAAAAGGAAGATGTGTTTGGAGTTTAAAGTTTAATCTATCAACTAGCTTTGCTTCCTTCTTCGTTGCTCTAATTGGTTGTAGAGCTATCCTATTGCGTGCAGAGGGAATTTGAAAGACAACCGTTTGTCCCGCCCCTCGGATTGAACCCTGCCAATGGGGAGTTCCCAGACCTCAACATCTGGATGTGGGTCTGGCTTGTCAGGCTACCCTACTCTGACATCTGGACACATGTTGTCCTTTCTGTGAGGCGATCCTGTCGGTGTCGTCCAACTCAAAGATAACGATGATGGAGACCGCGACAGAATCTGGAAGTAGCAACAAAAGTAGTAGTAACATCAGGGTTCCCGCTGATCCTTAAAAAGCGTTGAATTCGTAAAATAAAGCCTGGCATTAAAATGTCTTTCAAAAGTCTTTACAATGCCAACACATTAATAGTTTTTTTCTGACATGCATTATAAAGATAAGATTAGACTAGATAAGACTTTTTAGTGCACTTTCTTTAGCTGCTGAGACTGCTGACTTTCTTCTGCGTATCTTTAAAAAACGTTTTGTCTTTTTGTGGGTTTTCTCTTCCCCAGCATCGACTGTGCCGGCATCTTGAAGCTACGTAACGCCGACATCGAGCTGAAGAAAGGAGAGATGGATATCGGGAGGAAGAACACAAGGGTGCGAGTTGTGTTCAGGGTCGGTGTCCCCCAGCCGGACGGCCAGATGCTGTGGCTGCAGACTGCATCCAACCCTGTGGAGTGCTGTGAGTCACTTTTAATGTTAACTAGAGACGTTCCCATACTGATACCAGTATGGGAAAAGTACAGTGGCACGACAGGGTCAAACGCCCTGCAACTTACACACAACACAACCAAATAATTTCCCCCTGGGATTATTAAAGTATTTCCGATTTTCTGATTCTGATGCACAAACGATGCAAAATGAAAAGCACACGTATCCTGAAAAGAAATGCAACAGAAAAACGCTGCATCCAAAGAACGGGACAGTTGGGTTTAGGTAAAGAAGAACGGGACAGTTGGGTTTAGGTAAAGAAGAACGGGACAGTTGGGTTTAGGTAAAGAAGAACGGGACAGTTGGGTTTAGGTAAAGAAGAACGGGACAGTTGGGTTTAGGTAAAGAAGAACGGGACAGTTGGGTTTAGGAAAAGAAGAACGGGACAGTTGGGTTTAGGTAAAGAAGAACAGGACAGTTGGGTTTAGGTAAAGAAGAACAGGACAGTTGGGTTTAGGTAAAGAAGAACGGGACAGTTGGGTTTAGATAAAGAAGAACGGGACAGTTGGGTTTAGATAAAGAAGAACGGGACAGTTGGGTTTAGATAAAGAAGAACGGGACAGTTGGGTTTAGGAAAAGAAGAACAGGACAGTTGGGTTTAGGTAAAGAAGAATGGGACAGTTGGGTTTAGATAAAGAAGAACGGGACAGTTGGGTTTAGGTAAAGAAGAACGGGACAGTTGGGTTTAGGAAAAGAAGAACAGGACAGCTGGGTTTAGGTAAAGAAGAACAGGACAGTTGGGTTTAGATAAAGAAGAACGGGACAGTTGGGTTTAGATAAAGAAGAACGGGACAGTTGGGTTTAGATAAAGAAGAACGGGACAGTTGGGTTTAGGTAAAGAAGAACGGGACAGTTGGGTTTAGGAAAAGAAGAACGGGACAGTTGGGTTTAGGTAAAGAAGAACAGGACAGTTGGGTTTAGGTAAAGAAGAACGGGACAGTTGGGTTTAGATAAAGAAGAACGGGACAGTTGGGTTTAGATAAAGAAGAACGGGACAGTTGGGTTTAGGTAAAGAAGAACGGGACAGTTGGGTTTAGATAAAGAAGAACAGGACAGTTGGGTTTAGATAAAGAAGAACGGGACAGTTGGGTTTAGGTAAAGAAGAATGGGACAGTTGGGTTTAGATAAAGAAGAACGGGACAGTTGGGTTCAGGTAAAGAAGAACGGGACAGTTGGGTTTACGTAAAGAAGAACGGGACAGTTGGGTTTAGATAAAGAAGAATGGGACAGTTGGGTTTAGATAAAGAAGAACGGGACAGTTGGGTTTAGGGTTTTTAGGTAAAGACAGAAGGTAAAGAAGAACGGACAGCTGGGTTTAGATAAAGAAGAACGGGACAGTTGGGTTTAGATAAAGAAGAACGGGACAGCTGGGTTTAGATAAAGAAGAACGGGACAGTTGGGTTTAGATAAAGAAGAACGGGACAGCTGGGTTTAGGTAAAGAAGAACGGGACAGTTGGGTTTAGGTAAAGAAGAACGGGACAGTTGGGTTTAGGTAAAGAAGAATGGGACAGTTGGGTTTAGGTAAAGAAGAACGGGACAGCTGGGTTTAGGTAAAGAAGAACAGGACAGTTGGGTTTCTTTAGCCTCTTTCAGACCGGAGGGATTTTTGCAGTTCCTAGAACATAACGTTCCTAGAACTCTTTTCTTCTTGTGTTCCGACTGGACCAATTTGGGGATTTTTAAGTTCCTCTGGCCACAGTTCCTCTAACTCTTCCAGCTCCTACTTCAGGTCAGGGTCTTTTCACTGTTCCCTTTTCAGCATCGGGACCTAGATCAAAGAGGGTCAGGTTTCCGGTACATAGACCAACAACGGGACAATTTTAACAGTTTTCGCCATCTTATTCATCACTAAATTCACTTCTGACAACGTTTTCGGTGAGAAATGAACGGTTAACATTTCGAATATCCGCAGTCTTGCGAAAATCGATGCCGAATTGACCATTTGCTTCAAAGTTTTCGGAGGTGAGAAGCTCCATGAAGTGAGGAGACAGGCGGCAGGCGCCTGCCCCGGCCGCTAGCTCGTCGATGGGCCAGTCCTGCTCAGAGACCCCGCTGTGAGCTGGAGGTCTCTCAGACCGGTTTCACACACACACACACAGACACACACAGACACACACACACACACACACACACACACCCCCCCGCTGTAAGCTTGAGGTCTCTCAGACCGGTCTCGTAAATAAGAGGCTTTTATTTCACTAGTTCGTTTGTTTAAATATCACAACACATGTCCATCATAAGATCAACAGGAACCTGTGGTTAACTGTCTTTTCGGAGTTAAACTCCACAAGCGTGGACACACACACACACACACACACACACACACACACACACACACACACACACACACACACACACACACACAGGAGAGAGAGATACCAGTTTCTCTTCGGGAGACTTGTTTAAATTATGACAAATATGCCATATACATTAGATTTGGTAATTAGTTCATACTTTTTTGGTGTATTTCTTTTCTGATTTTAACGCTATAGAGACCGTTGCCGTGGTTGCGTCCCTCCCTTACCCCTCCTATAGTCCCTGTGGCCACTTGGCCAGTGCGAATGCAAATGGAAAACCCTCTTTTGAGGGGAGAGTAGTTAGTAGATCTGCTTAGAAGTGGACTTTTCCTCTAACTACGTTCCTCTAACTACTTGGTCGGAAAGATCGGCTAAAGTGTGAAAAAAAAGCCCATACTTATTTATTTATTTTTGACGGAAGGACAACAAGTTGTTGGTCGAGAGTAAGACAACACAATGGTTAAATATCATTCATAATGGTCTTAAAAAGACTAACATTTGATTTGGCGAAACCTGCAAAAGTCTGAACACATCTACGTCTTATTTTAACCAGTCAGAGGGACTTTCAGCGAGGTCAGCATGTTACATTCAACAGAGAGCGAGAGACAGAAAAGGTTGTTTCCTTCATTTCGAAACCAGTTCATTTTCAAAAAAGCAGAGGAGGAAATTCAGGCGATGTGACTGTGAGATATTGCTTCATGCGGGTGCAAACTTCTGACAAACACAGATCACAATCAGTAAGGTATTTTTTTTTCTCTCTTACAGCGGACTCAGTAGTTCCTCTAGTTTCAACGTAAATGCTGTAGTCTAGTAATGAAGCACGGAGAAACCATAGATTTATTAAGATTAGGGCTGTCAATCGATTTAATTATTTAATCGCAATTAATCGCATATGTAATCACCATTTTTTTTATCTGTTCTAAATGTACTTTTAAAGGCATATTTTTCAAGTTTTTTTGAATGCTCAAGTGGTGTTTTTAGACTCTCCATTCACCTAAGGTAATTCTTCACATCGAGAGTACGTGCAAACAACAGTGCTGTCAAATGATTAAAATATCGCATTAATGTCATAGTTAACTCGCAATTAATCGCACATTTGTATCTATCCTAAATGTCCCTTGATTTCCTTTTGTCCCATTATTTCTTCTCATTTTAATGCTCTTATCAACATGTAAAAGTGGATCGGCTTGCTTTGTGCTTTTGTCGCCTGGCTTTGACGAAGGGGTCATCAGCTGTGAGCTTGGTCATCAGCTGTGAGCGTGTGCTCGGCCATCAGCTGTGAGCTCGGTCATCAGCTGTGAGCTCGGCCATCAGCTGTGAGCTCGGTCATCAGCTGTGTGCTCGGCCATCAGCTGTGAGCTCGGTCATCAGCTGTGTGCTCGGCCATCAGCTGTGAGCTCGGCCATCAGCTGTGAGCTCGGCCATCAGCTGTGAGCTCGGCCATCAGCTGTGAGCTCGGTCATCAGCTGTGTGCTCGGCCATCAAGTGGTATTAAGACTAGAAGTGCTGCGATGATAGCTCAGTTCACCATGACCAAACACACAGATCACTTTTGTCAATGGAACCATTTGGCAACTTTTTAAAAGTAAACTTTCCATTCAGAATCTTATCTGCGTCCATTTCGGCGTCTCGTGCTCGCCATCCACTCAAAACGTAACGTTAGCCTACTAGCTACTCTTTGGCCGGCTCGCGAGCCCAAACCATTGTGTACAGCGTGCCTGTTGTTGTTTTTCCGGTCTAGCTAGATCCGGTGTGGTGGTGTTGTTTTTCTAACTAGTTGTTGCAACAGCATGTGAAAAAACTACAAAGTTTGCCAGGCCCAAAAAAGAACATTAACCGTCCCCTAATACTGTATCTGAAGTCTCTTTTATGTAGACCTTAGTGGTCCCCTAATACTGTATCTGAAGTCTCTTTTATATGTTAGTGGTCCCCTATCTGTATCTGAAGTCTCTTTTATATAGACCTTAGTGGTCCCCTAATACTGTATCTGAAGTCTGAAGTATATAGACCTTTGGTCCCCTAATACTGTATCTGAAGTATAGACCTTAGTGGTCCCCTAATACTGTATCTGAAGTCTCTTTTATATAGACCTTAGTGGTCCCCTATCTGTATCTGAAGTCTCTTTTATATAGACCTTGGTGGTCCCCTAATACTGTATCTGAAGTCTCTTTTGAACCTTGGTGGTCCCCTTTGTATATAGACCTTAGTGGTCCCCTAATACTGTATCTGAAGTCTCTTTTATATAGACCTTAGTGGTCCCCTAATACTGTATCTGAAGTCTCTTCACTAATGTAGTCACAAAACTGAAACTGTGTTCCCAGCCCAGCGCTCTGGCCAGGAGCTTCCTCAGGTGGAGAGTGCCAGTCCGGCCAGCTGCTCCGTAGACGGAGGAACGGAGCTGCTCATCACCGGATCCAACATCTCCGCGCAGTCCCGCGTGGTCTTCACGGAGAAAGGGCCCGGTGAGATCCACTTAACGTTCATTTACCTTTCCTATGTATTCTGTTGATTTGATATAGTGTGTAATTTTTTCTCTTTCTTTTCTCACACACTCACACACCACACACACTTAAACACACACACCACTCACATACACACACACACACACATACACACACACACACACACACACACACACACACACACACACACTCACACCACACAGACACATACTCAAACACACACACTCACAAACTCTCTCTCACACACACACACACACAGACACACACTCACACACTTTCACACTCACACAGACACAGACACTCACACACACACTCATACACAGACACCCCCCCCCCCCACCACACACACACACAGACACTTTAACACTCACACCCCCCACACACACACACACACAGCTTAACTGTTAATATAGTGAAACAGGCATACAAGCAGAGCACAGAAACACACACACACACACACACACACACACACACACACACACACACACACACACACACACACACACACACACACACACACACACACACACGTCTGTATTACTATCTTTATGGGGACTTGTCATTGACATAATGCATTCCCTAGCCCCTTACCCTAACCTTAACCATCACAACTAAATGCCTAACCTTAACCCTTACCCTAACCTTAACCATCACAACTAAATGCCTAACCTTAACCCTTACCCTAACCTTAACCATCACAACTAAATGCCTAACCTTAACCCTTACCCTCACCCTAACCATAACCTAATTCTAACCCTAATAATAAAACCAAGTCTTAACCCTCAAACGGCCCTTTAAACTCGTGGGGACCAGCATTTTGGTCCCCACGAGGCTGTGCAGACCCCACAAGTATACTGTAGTCCCTGGTTTTTGGACCCCACGAATATAGTAAAACGGGTACAGACACACACACAGCAGGAGAGACAAGATGGCAGCACGTTGTAGTGCCTAACCTAATGTTGACAGTGCTGACTACTTGTTAGCAACTTGTTTAAGTTAAGTTTAAGAGGCAACATTTCTAATGTTACTTGGGATAGCGTTCCACCCACGAGTAGCCCTAACTGAATCGTATAGTCCAGGATTTTCAGTTTTTAGAAAAGTTTAATAGGTTTGCGTCAGATTTTGGTTAAACGTCCCGCTAACTGAACGACAGATTTGAACTACTATAACGTGTTTTGTCTCCTCAGATGGAAGATCGCTGTGGGAAATGGATGCCAGAGTTCTTCCAGAAAAATGTAGCGGGGTAAGTAGAAATATATTATTTAACATGAAAATATGTTTTACTTTTCTTTCTTTTCTTTTCTTTTTTTTTTTTTTTTTTTAAATAACCAGCGTTCAGAGTTCAAAGTCGCATGATTAAACTAAAGACGTTTTCAGTGACTCACTCAATTAATTTCGATTCAAATAACTTTATTTGTCCCCGAGGAGAGTAGCATGAAAAGGGACAAGTCACAGACCAAAGTACAGCTACGAATCAATAATTAGATAACGAAATAAATAGATAAAGATTCATGTGACCGACTGCCGCTGGACACTG
>NC_041338.1:36026119-36038619 GCF_004354835.1 Perca flavescens
TGTGTCTGAGTGTCTCTGTGTGTGCATGTGTCTGTGTGTCTCTGTGTGTGGGTGTGTCTGTGTGTCTCTGTGTGTGCATGTGTCTGTGTGTCTCTGTGTGTGGGTGTGCCTCTGTGTTTGCGTGTCTCTGTCTGTGTGTGTGTGTGTGTGTGTGTGTGTGTCTGTGTGTGCGTGTGTCTGTGTGTGCGTGTGTCTGTGTGTGCGTGTGTCTATGTGTGCGTGTGTCTGTGTGTGTCCATAACCTCATTAGAGCCTAACCTTTATACCACAGAGATGAATGTGTTTGTCAGGAGTTAGTGGACCCAAAACCGCTCAACGGAGAGGAAATACTGGACTGACACAAACATGACTTCAATGCTCCGTGGTGGAAAGCACGAAATGTACTCCACTACTCAAGTATTTCCATATTTTACTACTTTTTTTTTTTTTTTCTTTAAAGGGGACGACACACAAAAATCAACATGATCACATGTCAGTCTAACATGTAAATGTTCTAGATGGAGCCATACAGGCTCATTTGCATCTGCAGTCCCTACAGCAGGGCTGATGGCTTTACAGATAGTTTGCTTGTATACTGAATTACTGTGTGTGTGTGTGTGTGTGTGTGTGTGTGTGTGTGTGTGTGTGTGTGTGTGTGTGTGTGTGTGTGTGTGTGTGTGTGTGTGTGTGTGTGTGTGTGTGTGTGTGTGTGCTGGTGCCTAAACAGTGTCTGTCTCTCTGTCTCTCTGTCTCTGTGTCTCTCTGTCTGTGTCTCTGTGTGTCTCTGGTCTCTGTGTCTATGTGTGTCTCTGTCTCTCTGTCTCTGTGTCTGTGTGTCTCTGTCTCTCTGTCTCTGTGTCTATGTGTGTCTCTGTCTCTCTGTCTCTGTGTCTCTGTGTGTCTCTGTCTCTCTGTCTGTGTCTCTGTGTCTCTGTGTCTCTCTGTCTCTGTGTCTCTCTGTCTCTGTGTCTCTGTCTCTGTGTCTCTCTGTCTCTGTGTCTCTCTGTCTCTGTGTCTTGGTCTCTGTGTCTCAGTCTCTCTGTCTCTGTGTCTGTGTCTCTGTCTCTGTCTCTCTGTCTTTCTGTCTCTCTGTCTGTGTCTCTCTGTCTCTGTGTCTCTCTGTGTCTCTCTGTGTCTCTCTGTGTCTTGGTCTCTGTGTCTCTCTGTGTCTCTGTCTGTGTCTCTCTGTCTCTGTGTCTCTCTGTGTCTCTCTGTGTCTTGGTCTCTGTGTCTCTCTGTGTCTTGGTCTCTGTGTCTCTCTGTGTCTTGGTCTCTGTGTCTCTCTGTGTCTGTGTCTCTGTGGTATTGGATTCACCTTCCTCATGTCTCTGTGTCTCTGTGTTCCAGTCCAGCATCGTGGTTGAAGTCCCTCCCTACAATAAGAAGACGACCGAACCGGTCCAAGTCCAGTTCTACGTCTCTAACGGGAAGAGAAAGAGGAGCCTGACGCAGAGCTTCACCTACCTGCCCGCACTCAGACGCCACTTCGCCGCCGCAGGCGCCACGGGAGTCAAACAGGAGCCCTGGGAGACCGACCGCATCTCCCACAATGCACCTGGCTTCCACGAGCTGCCCTCCAGTGACCCAGACGAGGCTTATTACGATCCCTACCACATCCCGGTGCATTGTGGTCCCCCGTCCCAGAGCGTGCCTCGGCTTCATCACCATCCTCCTTCCTCTGGCTCCCTCCAGACCGCCTTGATGTGTCCTCAGGCCTCCTCCACGCCTCTCCTAGACCCCTCCTTGCCCCCTCAGACCTCGAGTCCCCTTCAGACCTCGAGTCCCGCTCAGATCTCCACCCAGCCCTCGTCATTGCCCCATCAAACCTTCGCTGTCCCTCCTCCTCCTCTTCCTCCGCTGTCCTACGGCGAACATCAGGGGAAGCGCTCTCCGTCTCGCAGCCCCAGAAGAGGCTTTGCGGTAGGGCTGTGCAATTAATCGAAATGTAATCGTGCATTAGGGCTGTGCTCGATTTGAAGAAGTTCTTTGTCGACTAACACTCATTCAATCGTACCGACTAATCGATTTAGTTGATTTAATCGACAGATCTGTAAATCTGAGTTTCTCCGCAAAGAGTCGTGCTAAAAGCACCACTTTAGTTCTTGTGTTTACCAGAGATGTGCTCGTACGTTTCTTGGAAATAAGTCATTCAGCATGAAAAAAAAGCATCAAACATGACTAATGGACTATGTAACTGAAAAAAACATTTAAATGTTAATGAGACTGTAAAAAATGACAAAACCTTGGAAAAAGATGGTGGAAGGAAGTAAAAGTAGTATCAAAATCTTCAAAAACAGTGACATAACTTCGAAAAAAGCGAGAAACTTGTAAAAAGTAGAAGTACAGTTGAAGGAAGGAAGGCAATAATAGTTCCAAAGAAATGTCAAATTTTGGTAGAAAAAAAAAAAAAAAAAGTCTAAAGAGGAACAATGACTAATCCACTAAAGAGGGAGCAGCCCTAATCGTGATTATGATTTTTTTTTTGGCTCCCGACGATCACAAAAACAGAATAATCGAGAAAAACAATTATTTAGCTCATCACGATTTGCAAGTAAACTCTCGTGTTCTGAATGAAAACATTAAGTTTAAATAGTAAAAAGTATTACGGAAAATTTCACAGATATATGTGGGTTTTTTTTACTGTTGATTTGATGTTATTTTTTCCACTGTTATTTAAGTTCAATAATTGCAACATATTTCCAGCAGTCAACGAGTAATCTAACTAACAACTTGTTGGTTAGTTACATTGTCATGTCACATTAAATCACTTTTTTTTTCCTCATTTAAAATATCTCTTACTAAAAGACCAAAGTCTTATAATTTAATTCTTTGAAAATTAATTAATCGAAATTTGAACCGCGATAATTGATTTCGGCTCCTAGCAATCACACAAAAACAATGTACCGTATTTTCCGGACTATAAGTCGCATTTATTTAGATTTTTGTCAACTACACAATAGCACACAGAACAACAGGCTGAATACGGTAGGTGTCCGGTATGTTAACGTAACACATTAACAGTTATTCAACTATACAATAGCACACAGAACAACTAGCTACCAGGGCGTGGAGCACGGAGGTATTAAAAGGCATGGAGACGTAGCTGCACTATTGACAAGCCCCTCCCGACTCCTTCCTCCAGCTCTGGCCATCTAGCTTTCAGCCTGCGATTAGCCGATTAGCTTTCTCTTGTGAGGGAGACTGGCGAAAAGGTGACTCTTACTGCAATGAAGAAATCATTGCAGTCAAGAGTCACCTTTTCTCCAGTTTCCCTCACAAGTTTCTCCCTCATTTCAAACTTTCTTTCTGCTGCTCGATTATCGTTTTCGGCTGCATATTTTACTACCTGCAGTTTGTTTTCTTTCTCAGTTGTCTTTAGTAGCAGCATTCTAGTTGTCACAAGCCTAGAGCGCCCTCTCGCGACTGTAGACAGTAATGTTTTCAGTATGAATTAACATTTAAAAACATGTTAAATTATATATATTTTGATATATAAGTCGCACCTGACTATAAGTCGCAGGACCAGCCAAAGTAGGAAAAAAATGTGCAACTTATAGTCCGGTAAATACGGTAGTCAAAAAAAAAACTATTATTTTGCACGTTACATTTTGCAAGTTAAACTTTTATTTTGTCTGGTCTTCGGAATGACGAGCATACTTTTGCCTCTCCCGAAGGCTAAACTCACTCTGCCAACAACATTTGAATATATGTTTTATATTTTTTTAAGGGGAATTCAACGGGAAAATTATTAACCGTGTTTTCACTGTTGATTTGTTTCAATGTTTCACTGTCTTTTAAGTTCAATAACTGCAACATTGATTCTAGAAGTTAACGAGTAGGGCTGGGCGATAGGGCAAAAATCAGATATCGCCATATTCTAGACCAAATACGTCGATATCGATATTGCGGCGATATTGTAGGGTTGACAGTTGGTGCTTTAACAAAATATCTTCACACTTAGATTTTTGATAAATAATCATCAGTAATGTGGATATAATGACTAAGTGGGTAAAGGTGAATAATAGAACAGTTACAACAGTCTGGTAAGTTCAGGAAAGTACATCACTTTACTGTAATGCAGCCTTTAAAACCAGGAAAAGACACTTATGTCATATCACGATATCCAAAATCTAAGACGATATCTAGTCTCATATCACAATATCCAAAATCTAAGACGATATCTGGTCTCGTATCACGATATCCAAAATCTAAGACGATATCTAGTCTCGTATCACGATATTACGATATCCAAAATCTAAGACGATATCTAGTCTCGTATCATGATATCCAAAATCTAACACGCTATCTAGTCTCGTATCCCGATATTACGATATCCAAAATCTAAGACGATATCTAGTCTCGTATCACGATATTACGATATCCAAAATCTAAGACGATATCTTGTCTCGTATCACGATATTACGATATCCAAAATCTAAGACGCTATATAGTCTTGTATCAAGATATTACGATATCCAAAATCTAAGACGGTATCTAGTCTCGTATCACGATATCCAAAATCTAAGACGATATCTGGTCTCGTATCACGATATCCAAAATCTAAGACGATATCTAGTCTCGTATCACGATATTACGATATCCTAAATCTAAGACGATATCTAGTCTTGTATCACGATATTAAGATATCCAAAATCTAGGACGATATCTTGTCTCGTATCACGATATTACGATATCCAAAATCTAAGACGATATCTAGTCTCGTATCATGATATTACGACATCCAAAATCTAAGACGATATCTAGTCTCGTATCACGATATCACAACATCCAAAATCTAAGATGATATCTGGTCTCGTATCACCATATTACGATATCCAAAACCTAAGACGATATCTAGTCTCGTATCACCATATTACGATATCCAAAACCTAAGACGATATCTTGTCTCGTATCACTATATTACGATATCCTAAATCGAAGACGATATCTAGTCTCGTATCACGATATTACGATATCCAAAATCTAAGACGATATCTAGTCTCGTATCACGATATTACGATATCCAAAATCTAAGACGATATCTTGTCTCGTATC
This sequence comes from Perca flavescens, assembly GCF_004354835.1. Classification (NCBI taxonomy): domain Eukaryota; kingdom Metazoa; phylum Chordata; class Actinopteri; order Perciformes; family Percidae; genus Perca; species Perca flavescens. The sequence goes on from NC_041338.1 coordinate 36,031,154, forward strand.
ACGATATTACGATATCCAAAATCTAAGACGATATCTAGTCTTGTATCACGATATTACGATATCCAAAATCTAAGACGATATCTAGTCTCGTATCACGATATTACGACATCCAGAATCTAAGACGATATCTAGTCTCGTATCAGGATATCACATCCAAAATCAAAGACGATATCTAGTCTCGTATCACGGTATTACGATATCCAAAACCTAAGAAGATATCTGGTCTCGTATCACGATATTACGATATCCTAAATCTAAGACGATATCTGGTCTCGTATTACGACATACAAAATCTAAGACGATATCTAGTCTCGTATCACGATATTACGATATCCAAAATCTAAGACGATATCTGGTCTCGTATCATGATATCCAAAATCTAAGACGATATCTAGTCTCGTATCACGATATTACGATGTCCAAAATCTAAGACGGTATCTAGTCTCGTATCACGATATTACGATATCCAAAATCTAAGACGGTATCTAGTCTCGTATCACGATATTACGATATCCAAAATCTAAGACGGTATCTAGTCTCGTATCATAATATCCAAAATCTAAGACGATATCTAGTCTCGTATCACGATATTACGACATCCAAAATCTAAGACGATATCTAGTCTCGTACCACGATATCACATCCAAAATCTAAGACGATATCTGGTCTCGTATCACGATATCCAAAATGTAAGACGATATCTAGTCTCGTATCACGATATTACGATATCCAAAACCTAAGAAGATATCTTGTCTCGTATCACGATATTACGATATCCTAAATCTAAGACGATATCTAGTCTCGTATTACGATATCCAAAATCTAAGACGATATCTAGTCTCGTATCATGGTATTACGATATCCAAAATCCAAGACGATATCTAGTCTTGTATCACGGTATTACGATATCCAAAATCCAAGACGATATCTAGTCTCGTATCACGATATTACGATATCCAAAATCTAAGACGATATCTAGTCACAATATCACGATATCCAAAATCCAAGACGATATCTGGTCTTGTATCACAATATCCAAAATCTAAGACGATATCTTGTCTCGTATCACAATATCCAAAATCTAAGACGATATCTAGTCTCGTATCACGGTATCACGATATCCAAAATCCAAGACGATATCTAGTCTCGTATCACGGTATTACGATATCCAAAATCCAAGACGATATCTAGTCTCGTATCACGATATTACGATATCCAAAATCCAAGACGATATCTAGTCTCGTATCACGGTATTACGATATCCAAAATCCAAGACGATATCTAGTCTCGTATCACGATATTACGATATCCAAAATCCAAGACGATATCTAGTCTCGTATCACGGTATTACGATATCCAAAATCGAAGACGATATCTAGTCTCGTATCACGATATTACGATATCCAAAATCTAAGACGATATCTAGTCTCATATTACGATATCCAAAATCTAAGACGATATCTAGTCTCATATTACGATATCCAAAATCTAAGACGGTATCTAATTGTAGCCGGTCTGGCCTGACACTCCCTCAATTTCAGTATGCGTAGTAATGGACGACAGACATCTTCTGCTTTGCCAGTTGAACGGGGGTTTTATTTTGCATACCTGTGTACAACACAGTTAAATCAGTACAGCAGCTCTGGGTTCCTACACGCACATAGCACACCTCTCCTCACCATAGCGTACCGCTACTCACGAACACGTGCAGTGTTCTTATTAAAATAATGTAACAAAATACATTTCAATGTGATCGTATAGTCAAAATGTCATTATAAAATCAAAACCATTTCCCCACATACCAACGGCAATTTTTATATTTCATTAATAAATGTAGAATTTAAACATGAACAAACAAAAAACTACATGTATAAATATAACATTTTCATCACAAAAAACAAGGGGAGTACCCACATACCTGTGTACAACACACAATTAAATCAGTACAGCAGCTCTGGGTTCCTACAAGCACATAGCATACCTTTAAATGAGAGGGAGAAAAGAACCAGCGCATAAGAATCCCAAAGTGTGCTCTTCATTAAGCTAGCCTGAGAGAAGTGAGCTAGCATCTCACACAAAAAGTGCCGTACACAATAAAACTGTATGTACACATTCAAACAAATATCACCATGACAATGAACAAAGCTAGTGACAGTTAAAGTATGGTAAGAACTTCTACTTAGCGGTTTTAACATGTTTTAAGTCACTTTGAACCAGAGCGCTCAGATTGTCTTACCTCTCCTCACCATAGCGTACCGCTACTGACGAGAATACAGGAAGTGACATCACTAACAGGCAAATAAAATTAACAAAATAAAAGCTCCCCAAAATAAATACACACAAAACCAGATTTATACGAAAATAAATAACAAAATATCAACAAACATGGATTTTTGGTGAAATATAACCGTTAGAACACATCGGTTGCATAATCGCGTATCACAATATTACGATATCCAAAATCGAAGACGATATCTAGTCTCATATCACGATATCGATATAATATCGATATATTGCCCAGCCCTATTAACGAGTAATTGTGTCAAATTATCGTGATTTTTCAATATTGACCGAAATAATCGTGATTATGTGTTTTTTTCTCAGCCCTACTTTGGCCCCCGGGAGGACTCGCCTCTCACCGGCGCCGTAGAGGCGCCAAGCATCAAGCAGGAGCCCGAAGAACAGCCAAATAATCCGGGCTCCCTGGGCCTCCAGGAGATCACACTGGATGATGGTAGGACACCAGACAGGCAGGCAGGCAGGCAGGCAGGCAGGCAGACAGACAGACAGACAGACAGACACACACACAGACAAATACACAGACACACCAAAAGACACACAGACAAACAAACAGACAGACAGATACAGAGACAGACAGACAGACCGACACACCAAAAGACAGACAGACAGACAGACAGACATACACACAAACAGACACACAGACAGACACACACAGACAAACAAAAAAACACACACACACAGACAGACAGACAGACACATAGACAGACAGACAGACAGACAGACACACACACACAAACACACAGACACATAGACACACACAGACAGACAGACAAACACACAGACAGACAGACAGACAGACAGACGAACAGACACACACACAAACGCACAGACACACAAACATTGACAATATGTCATGCATTGCAGCTACAGATCTCATATCCATTACTGACTCTTTTAATTTTACACAACATGTCTCAGGACCTACACACTTAAAGGGGCACACCCTGGACCTTGTTTTCTCTTTAGGTCTAGAGATAGTAAATGTGTGTGTGGAGGATGTACATGTGAGTGATCATAGTTGTGTTTTCTTTAACCTGAACTTACCTCGGGACCCCCCGCCTCTGAGAATGAAGGCTCAAAGGAGAGCTATTAACCAGGATGTTGCTGGGAGGTTTTCTATGTTGTTTGATCTATGCCGGCTAAGGGGTTGCAGTGACGGAAATGTGTATGTTGAGTCTTTTAATAGCCAATGTTTAGCTATTTTAGATGAAGTGGCTCCTATGAAATCAAACATGGTCTCTCTTCAAAAACCCTGCCCCTGGATAAACACGTCTATTCAGAGCTGTAGAAGTAAACGTCGGAAAATACAGCGCTTATGGAAAACAACTAAACTTGAAGTTCATAGGCTTTATCTTAGAGAATTAACTACTTCCCTAAATGAACTTCTGAAAATTGCTAGAACTAAATACTTCTCTCAGCTAATATCCTCAAATAAGAAAACCCCAAATTCTTGTTTGACACCATTAACTCAATTGTTTCGGCATCTGTCTCTCCAGTTGCGGTGCTTTCTTAGCAAACAGTAATGTATTCCTTAACTTCTTTGTTGAGAAGATTAAAGATATCAGATCTAGTATTTTACTTTCTCCTGCTTGTATCAAAGCTTGTACTTTGGCGCTTCCTCATCCATGTTTCTCCTTTGAACTGGTGACATTACATGAGGTCGCCACTCTGCTAGATAAGTTGAAACCTTCTTGTTGTCACAGTGATGTTCTCCCAACTATGCTGTTTAAGCAGGTTTTTGATAGTATTGGCCCCTGTGTTGTAGAAATGATCAATACTTCTCTTTTAACTGGTGTGGTTCCTGACTTTTTTTAAACATGCTATTGTTGAACCTGTTCTTAAAAAACCCAGTTTAGACCCATTGCAACCTATGAATTATAGGCCTATATCAAAACTCCCTTTTATGGCTAAGATTCTAGAGAAAGTGGTAGCAGAGCAGCTTACTGCTTTCTTAGAGATGAACAATATTTCAGGTTTTTTTGTCAGGTTTCCGGAAAAAACATTCTACGGAAACTGCACTAGTTAAAGTTTCGAGTGATATTTTGATGTCAGCAGATTGTGGAAAGCATACAGTGTTAGTTTTATTGGACCTTACATCTGCCTTCGACACTATTGATCACAATATTTTGATTAATAAACTTCAGGATCTATTAGGGATATCTGGATCAGCTTTAAAATGGTTTTTGTCTTACCTTACCGGTAGAAGTTTTAGTGTTTTTATAAATCAGATCATGTCAGACACTGCAGGTCTATTGAGTGGTGTTCCTCAGGGTTTTGTCCTGGGACCGATTCTTTTCCTTTTGTATATACTCCCTCTAGGACATATAATCGGCCAGTTTAAGGATGTTTCTTATCACTTGTATGCAGATGACGTTCAGTTATACTGCTCTTTTAAGCCTACTGAGTTATATAAACTGTCATCCTTACTCAACTGTCTGAGTGGGATTAAGCAGTGGTTAAATGATAACTTTTTACTGCTGAACTCAGCTAAGACGGAAACACTAATCATTGCCCCTGAGCAGAGCATCTCTCAGATAAAACAGCATCTCGACCGACAGACAGACAGACAGACAGACAGACAGACAGACAGACAGACAGACAGACAGACAGACAGACAGACACGGTGTGGCTGCTAGACGCTTTTGATGCTTTCAAGGTTTTTGTTTTGTTTGTTTTTTTCCCCACTTTTTATCTTTTAACTTGAAACATTGTCTGGGTGTGTGTGTGCGCGTGTGAGTGTGTACGTATGTGTGTGAGTGTGTACATATGTGTGTGTGTGTGTGTGTGTACGTCTCTGTGTGTGTGTGTGTGGTTAAAAAATTTTATATATATATACACACACAGTACTGGCCAAAAGTTTGGACACACCTTCTCATTCAATGCGTTTCCTTTTTATTTTCATGACTATTTACATTGTAGATTCTCACTTAAGAAAAGTGAAAAAAGTGTGAACTAACTGAAAACATGTCTTATATTTTAGATTCCTCAAAGTAGCCACCCTTTGCTTTTTTTGATAACTCTGCAAACCCTTGGTGTTCTCTCAATGAGCTTCATGAGGTAGTCACCTGAAATGGTTTTACCTTCACAGGTGTGCTTTGTCAGGGTTAATTAGTGGAATTTTTTAATAAAAAAGCAAAGGGGGGCTACTTTGAAGAATCTAAAATATAAGACATGTTTTCAGTTATTTCACACTTTTTTTGTTAAGTACATAATTCCACATGTGTTCATTCATAGTTTTGATGCCTTCAGTGAGAATCTACAATGTAAATAGTCATGAAAATGAAAAGGAAACGCATAGAATGAGAAGGTGTGTCCAAACTTTTGGCCTGTACTATATATATATATATAGAGCATATAAAATAAAAAGAAAGTTGACACGTTTGACAGGGGGTTTTAAAACGTTTTTTCGTAGCTCGCTTCTCGTGGAGGGCCTCGCGCTGCAGCTGCTATCGTGGCATCACATATCACTCAAATCCATCTCGTCTGGCTTTAAAGCAACACGTCTGTCTGAACTCCCAGCGTACCAAAGTTTAAACTGAAATAAAATATCCGATTGCTTCTTGTACCACTGATCTTAAGTATATTATGTTGACATTTTGGTCATTTAAATGCTGTTACAACAGACATTCTTCTGAGTTTTAACGTGGGATGTTTTCACCTGCAATTGCTATATAATTGTTTCATCTGATCTGAGGCCGTATGTTTTGGACACTCGGGTGAAGAGAGGGGCAAGCTGTCAACCGATCACCATCTGGTGGTGAGTTGGGTCAGGGGTGGGGGAAGACTCTGGACAGACCTGGTAAGCCCAAACGTGTGTGCGGGTAAATTGGGAACGTCTGGAGGAGGCCCCTGTCCGACAGACTTTCAACTCACACCTCCGGGATTTTTCGGCATCCTGTGGAGGCTGGGGGCATTGAACCCGAGTGGACAATGTTCAAAGTTTCCATTGCTGAAGCTGCGGCGAGGGAGCTGTGGTCTTAGGATCTTAGGTGCCTCAAGGGGCGGTAACCCACGAACACCGTGGTGGACACCAGTGGTCAGGGAAGCCGTCCGACTGAAGAAGGAGTCCTTCCGGGATATGTTATCTCGGAGGACTCCGGAGCAGTGCAGGGTGTGAAGGGCCGAGGGCTGCAGCCTCTGCCGTGAAAGAGGCAAAGCAGCGGGTGTGGGAGAAGTTTGGAAAGACATGGAGAAGGACTTTCGGTCGGCACCAAAGTGTTTCTGGAAAACTGTTCGCCACCTCAGGAGGGGGGGGGAACCATCCAAGCTGTGTACAGTAAGGATGGGACACTGTTGACCTCCACTGAGGAGGTAATAGGGCGGTGGAGGGAGCACTTTGAGGAACTCCTGAATCCGACTAATCGCCCTCTATGTTAGAGGCAGAGCTGGAGGATAACGGGGATTGTCGCCGATTTCCCAGGCGGAAGTCACTGATGTAGTCAAACAACTACACAGTGGCAAAGCCCCGGGATTGATGAGATCCGTCCCAGAAATGCTCAAGGCTCTGGGTGTGGAGGGGTTGTCCTGGTTGACACGCCTCTTCAACATTGCGTGGAAGTCTGGGGCGGTGCCAAAGGAGTGGCAGACTGGGGTGGTGGTTCCTCTTTTTAAAAGGGGGGACCAGAGGGTGTGTGCCAATTATAGGGGTATCACACTTCTCAGCCTCCCTGGTAAAGTCTACTCCAAGGTGCTGGAAAGGAGGGTTCGGCCGATAGTCGAACCTCGGGTTGAGGAGGAACAATGCGGATTCCGTCCCTGGTCGTGGAACAACGGACCAGCTCTTCACTCTGCAAGGATCCTGGAGGGAGCCTGGGAGTATGCCCAACCGGTCTACATGTGTTTTGTGGATTTGGAGAAGGCGTATGACCGGGTCCCCGGGAGATACTGTGGGAGGTGCTGCGGGGAGTATGGGGTGAGGGGGTTCTACTCAGGGCCATCCAATCTCTATGACCAAAGTGAGAGCTGTGTCCGGGTTCTCGGTAGTAAGTCGGACTCGTTTCAGGTGAGGGTTGGCCTCCGCCAGGGCTGCGCTTTGTCACCAATCCTGTTTGTAATATTTATGGACAGGATATCGAGGCGTAGTCGGGGTGGGGAGGGGTTGCAGTTTGGTGGGCTGGGGATCTCATCGCTGCTCTTTGCAGATGATGTGGTCCTGATGGCATCAT
>NC_041338.1:36043619-36053619 GCF_004354835.1 Perca flavescens
CTATCTCTGTATGGATGTGATATGATATATAACAGCTGTATACTACTATCTCTGTATGGATGTGATATGATGTATAACAGCTGTATACTACTATCCCTGTATGGATGTGATATGATGTATAACAGCTGTATACTACTATCTCTGTATGATGATATGATGTATAACAGCTGTATACTACTATCTCTGTATGGATGTGATATGATATATAACAGCTGTATACTACTATCTCTGTATGGATGTGATATGATGTATAACAGCTGTATACTACTATCTCTGTATGGATGTGATATGATGTATAACAGCTGTATACTACTATCTCTGTATGGATGTGATATGATGTATAACAGCTGTATACTACTATCCCTGTATGGATGTGATATGATGTATAACAGCTGTATACTACTATCTCTGTATGATGATATGATGTATAACAGCTGTATACTACTATCTCTGTATAGATGTGATATGATGTATAACAGCTGTATACTACTATCCCTGTATGGATGTGATATGATGTATAACAGCTGTATACTACTATCTCTGTATAGATGTGATATGATGTATAACAGCTGTATACTACTATCCCTGTATGGATGTGATATGATTACTATCTCTGTTGTCGGTCTGGCTCAGGTTAAACTCTTTGTGAAACATGAACAAACCATGAATGTCGCAGAACTTTCTTTAATTATCCAGTTTGACAGTCAGTTATAACGGAAAAAATATTTTCTTTAGGGCTTTATTACGTGGTATCGGATTGGTGCATAAACACCAGTACTTCTGGATACCGATACCAGCGTTTTAGGCAGAATCGGAGCCGATACGTATCGGACCATCTCTACCAAATATCGAATCCTTTTTTTTTTATTTTTATTTTTTTTATTATTTCAAAGATAAATGCTGTTTATACAGAGATTGTATTTCTTACATTTTCAACCCTTCCCAACCAACCCGGAACAGTCTGCCTTACATGATATTCATTAATAGAAAAATAATAGTAATGATAATGATACAATATTAAAAGATTAAAAAATAAAGAAAAAAAAGAGAAAAGCAGATGGATACCACAATCAATCGAGGACCACAAGTTTCAAATACCGAATCCTACTCCCATCCTCAGTTTGGTGTAGGGTGAGCAAAGCTGGTAATGGTTGTCTGGTTAACACCAGTTTTTAGCCGGGACTGTCCTTCCTTTGCTGTACCTGAAGTACGTATTCTTCCAGATGTTTCAGACCAGATGTTGTAACAGTGGCCATGTTGTATATAGTTTAGGGTCCTCGCCACCACCAGACCAATCAGCATTGAACAGATTGAATGTAGCTGGACTTGAATGGCCTTCTTTTGACTGAAAGCGTAGGGTTCGGTTCCCTGGGAAAAAATTCTAAGGTTCGGCAGAAACCAAACCACCGTCAAAAAGCCCAATATTCGGCCGAATCCTGGATTCGGTGCATCCCTTCGTAGAAGGCAACAAAAAGGGCCGATTTTAACTTTTAACGTAATCGGAAAACAATCAGTGACGCCGTTACAGAGACTAGAAGGAAATCCTGATGTTATTTATTGCCCGTTTAATTATTAAGAAATCAATTTTTGATACTCTGGATCTGATCTGGTTAAAAAACAAACAAAAAAGCCCATCAGCTGATCATTTTAATAGGCTGGTTTTACTCCGTTTTACCGTTTACATAACCGCTGTTCAACCGCGACTGTTTTTGGTGTGATGCTTAAGACACTGAATTATAGAAATGTATCAAAAGGTTGAAGTAAAAAAAAAAAAAGAAAAGGAAAATATTGTGTGTTCTGTGTTTTTGATAAATGATGACAAATGATGAGTTGTAAAATACTTTATTCTGTGATTTAGATTAAGAACCGGCATCACTTCTGGAGTTATTTCTATTTCTGTCTCCTTTAGTTCATGCAGCAACACATTTAAAAGGGAAACAACTTCTTTTTTTCAACCCTATTTTCCCATGTTTTTGTGTTTAGATGACACAACAATCTTTGAAATTGGTCCAGTATAAAGCGAGACACAAAACAAGCTGCAATGTAACCCTACAGGACAAATGTTCGTTAGCATCCACTAAAACAGTTTTTGTTGCTGACAGACTCGGATTATTACTCTAACTGTCTGACAACATTATGGAAAGGATCCCCACAGAGATAGAGCTTTTAGTTAAAGAGTAAGATCCTTTTAGTTTAACATGAAACAGCCCCGAAATCACCATCACCAAACTCCACCAGACTCCATGTAAATAATCAGGACTTTTAGCGTGTATAGAGCCAGCATATCTCCACCAGACTCCATGTAAATAATCAGGACTTTTAGCGTGTATAGAGTCAACATATCTCCACCAGACTCCATGTAAATAATCAGGACTTTTAGCGTGTATAGAGCCAGCATATCTCCACCAGACTCCATGTAAATAATCAGGACTTTTAGCGTGTATAGAGCCAGCATATCTCCACCAGACTCCATGTAAATAATCAGGACTTTTAGCGTGTATAGAGCCAACATATCTCCACCAGACTCCATGTAAATAATCAGGACTTTTAGCGTGTATAGAGCCAGCATATCTCCACCAGACTCCATGTAAATAATCAGGACTTTTAGCGTGTATAGAGCCAGCATATTCTCACATGTAAATCTGTAAAATGTGTGTTTATTTCAACCAAAACTAGAGTTGTGATGGATGGAAAAGTGGAAAGACAAACCTGAAATGGCTTTTCATAGTTTTATTTTGTTTCTGTGTGCTTTGAATGAAGTGTGTTTTACGATGCTAAAATGTCATTTACATTGAGTCTGGTGGGTTTAGCGAACGAATTTCGCGAATGTTTTTATGAATAAAAAAAAAAAAAGAAGGATCTTACTCTTTCACAGAAAGGTCGACCTCCTTAGAAATCCTCTCCATAATGTTGTCAGACACTTAGAATAATAATCTGATTCTGTCCGCGGCAAAACAAGCACTTTAGTGAAGGTAAATACGAGCTGGACTATTGTCCTATTAACTAGTGGACCAAACTGAGGGGGAACGTTAATCCTAAAAGGGTTACGTTGCAGCTTGTTTTGAGACTGCTGGTTACAGCATTCTCGCTCAATACTGGACTAACGTCAACGACTTTTCACATTCACTTAAACGCCAATGCGTGGGAAAATACGGTCCAGGTTGAAAACAAAAAAAAAAAAAAAAAAAAAAGAAATTACCCATAAAGGCACTTGTGTGATAGCCTCCTGAGTGAGTGAGACCGTCCTGATCTGGCGAGCTCCAGTTCTCCACTCACAGATCAGTCTGGCATCTCGAGGTAGAGAAAATTTGGAGCCAATCGCCCGACCAATCAGCGTTGGTTTTGAGGTGGGTTAGGTGGTGATAGACAGATGGTTTATCCAATCAGATAACCAGGATTTTCAGACAGCGGTAGCCCTGATTCTGTTAGCCGCTCGCTAATGCTTTTTCCTCTTGGATCCTTCTTTTGGAATATGGACCAGGAACCTGAAATGGGGCCTTTTATTCCTAAATTCTCGTTACACAAACGGCAAAAATCCTTTACCGACATGTTGCTAGCTTGCTGAGCTATCAAGCTATGCTTTGCCTGCAGCAGCAGGGGCTTGTGGTTGTATTTTCATACGCTTCGTTGATCTGATTGATTGATTGATTGATTGGTTGATTTGGCCTGTCTATCACCAACATAGGTGATAGACAGATGGTTTATCCAATCAGTTCAGAAACATTTCATTACTCAGAGGTCAGAGCAGGTAATATAAACGGGCTGTTGGTATTAAAGGGTAAATCCACGCTAAATCACACAGGGAGAAAAAAAAAAAAAGCTTCTCTATAGAGAGCCGAAGTCATGCCCTTCTACTTCTTTGATGATTTTTCTCATGCTGAATGACTTATTTCCAAGAAACGTACGAGCACATCTCTGGTAAACACAAGAATTAAAGTGGTGCTTTTAGCACGACTCTTTGTGGAGAAACTCAGATTTACAGATCTGTCGATTAAATCAACTAATCGATTAGTTGGTACAACTGAAGTGTTAGTCGACTAAGAAGTTCTTCAAATCGAGCACAGCCCTAATGCACGATTACATTTCGGCTAATTGCACAGCCTCTGAGTTTCTCCACAAACAGTCATGCAAAAGGATGCATATATTGAATAAGATAACGCCTCCTTTGCACATTTAAACACATTTCAGAAAACTAGGGCTGCTCCCTTTTAGTCGATTAATCGACTAATCGGTCGTTTTGGTCTTAGTCATCTTAGAGCTCTCTAGTCCATTAGTCATGTTTGATGCTTTTTTTTCATGCTGAATGACTTATTATCAAGAAACGTACGAGCACATCTCTGGTAAACACAAGAATTAAAGTGGCGCTTTTAGCACGACTCTTTGTGGAGAAACTCAGATTTACAGATCTGTCGATTAAATCAACTAATCGATACGATTGAATGAGTCTTAGTCCACTAAGAAGTTCTTCAAATCGAGCACTAGGGCTGCCACCTCCTAGTCGATTAGTCGACTAATCGGTCGTTTTGGTCTTGGTCGACTAAGATTTCTTTAGTCGATTAGTCATTTTTTATGTTTATTCATGCTTAATTACTTATTTCCTGGAAACGTCTGAGCACATTTATGGTAAACACAAGATTTAAAGTGATGCTTTTGCAGGATTAATTGTGGAGAAACTCAGTTTTACAGATGGTTAATTAACTACATTTATATTGTGCTTTTCTAGTCTTAACCACCTCTCAAAGAGCACAGCTCTGTCAATTAAATCAACTAATCGATTAGTCGACTAAATCCTATAAGTGTTAGTCGACTAAGAACTTCTTTAGTCAGGACAGCCCTATCGAGAGCAGCCCTGGTGATCATTTGAAGAGCTGCTGGTCCGGGTCGGTCTGAACGAAGCAGAACTCCTCCACAGCGGCGCCCGACCCGGGGGTCCAACAGCTGTCCGTGCACGTGTAAACCAGCACCGTCCCGAACTCCAGCTCGCCATCATCGCCATTCTCCCTCCGCAGCAGACCGACCAGCGCCGGCATCAGCTGCAGCTCAAACGTCCGGGAGCCTCCGCAGCGGGAGCACGCCAGCCGAGCCGCTGCGTCGGCCGGCGCCGGCGGCTCCGAGACGAAGAGCGGCTCGCCGCCGCGGCTGTAGCGCAGGATCTGCCGAGGACACGGCGAGATCTTCTTCAGGAACCTGGAGAAGACGGCATCTCCGTGTCTGGCGCTCGTCTTCTCGTACTTCTCCTCGCCGCCGCCGCCGGCGGAGCCTTCCAGCTCGCCGCCGCCGCCGGCTGCCACCACGCCCTCCCTGCTCTCGTACTCCCTCAGCAGCTGCCGGGCGTGCCGCAGGTCGTCCCGCTCGCCGAGCAGGTCCGACTCCTCGCCCGCCCGCAGCGATGAAGAGCGGCGGGCACGGGGCATCCTGCGGGGCGCAAGACGAATCCTGGAAGCCCGGCCGCTGACATCGACCTCCTCGCCGCTGGCTGCCGGGCAACAACAGACAAACATTTACACGCCAAAATAATCACAACAGGTGGCCGGGTTGGCTCAGTTGGTAGAGCAGGATGTATGGATAGATAGATCTACCTACCTACCTATCTACCCACCCACCTACCTGTCTATCTACCTACCTGTTTATCTACCTACCTACCTGTCTACCTACCTACCTACCTAACTATCTACTTACCTACCTACCTGTTTATCTATCTACCTACCTGTTTATCTATCTACCTACCTACCTACCTGTTTATCTATCTACCTACCTGTTTATCTATCTACCTACCTACCTACCTGTTTATCTATCTACCTGTTTATCTACCTACCTGTCTACCTACCTACCTGTTTATCTATCTACCTGTTTATCTACCTACCTGTCTACCTACCTACCTGTTTATCTACCTACCTACCTGTTTATCTACCTACCTACCTACCTACCTACCTACCTACCTGACTAGCTACCTACATGACTACCTAACTATCTACCTACCTACCCGTCTATCTACCTACCTACCTGTTTATCTACCTACCTACCTACCTGACTACCTACCTACCTACCTACCTGTTTATCTACCTAGCTACCTACCTACCTGTCTATCTATCTACCTACCTGTTTATCTATCTACCTACCTACCTACCTGTCTATCTACCTACCTACCTACCTACCTGTTTATTTACCTACCTACCTGTTTATCTATCTACCTACCTACCTACCTACCTGTCTATCTACCCACCTGTTTATCTATCTACCTACCTACCTACCTGTTTATCTACCTACCTACCTACCTGACTACCTACCTAACTATCTACTTACCTACCTACCTGTTTATCTATCTACCTACCTACCTGTTAGTCTACCTGTCTAGTGGTCATAAATCTTTTTATTTTCAATTCATTTTGTTATAATAAAATGTTATTGATTATTTGGTTGTTACAGCAGCACAAAGACAGAAATAAAGATAAAATAAAAGAAGAAAACTAATATGACCTTTATATAACAATGAAAATATAAATAAAAATACAAAATAGAAAACTATGCAATACAATACTAATGCTGCAAATATGAATCGGTTTGTTGCCACTTATTCAATTAATCGCCAACTATTTTCATAATCAATTAAATTGGTTTGAGTCATTTTTTTATGAAAATAGAGTCAAACTTCTCTTCCTCCAGCGTGTTAAATGTGAATATTGTTCTAGTGTCTTCTCTCCCTTTGGGACAGGACACTGAACATCTCTGAGTTGGGTATAAAACGAGACATTTGAGGATGTCATCATCTTGGGCTTTTTGGGGAAACTCTGATCCACATTTTTCACAATTTTCTGACATTTTAGAGACCAAACTACTAATCCATCCATCCAAACAATAATCCACACATTAATCCACAATGAAAATAATCGTTAGTTGCAGCTTTCATACAAAGTAATATACTAACCGAACATATCAACATATATAGCAATGTCCTACCCTTTTCTTCAGGGGCTGCTTTCTCCTCTTGACCCTGGCTGTCCTCCTCCACACCTCCTCCCCATCCAACCTTCTCCTCCTCCTCCTCCTCCTCCTCCTCCAGCCCCCAGTCATCAGCGGCGTCACACCACTCAGTGGCCGCCGGAGGAGCCTCCTGAGCCGGGGCGGGCCGGCTGGCTGTCCGCTCCTCCAGACACTGAGAGCGGAGCACCGTCCAGCAGTCTGACCGGCCGCTGCACGCGGCACCTGGGCACGCGAACAGGTGGAGGTGCCTGTGGTAGGGGGAGGCCTCCAGGGGGCAGTACACCTGCACCACGTGGGCCAACGGGGCTCCGCAGCGACCACAGCGGGGACACTGCCGGGAGATGCTCGGCAACCAGTCCGGGTGACCGCCGACTTTGTTGGTCAGAAAGGAGGACCGGTGTCGGTTAGGGTCGAGCTCTCCGTCACACAGACCCAGCAGAGTTTGCTCCTGAGCGCGGGAAGCCATCTCTCCACGCTCACATGTTGAAAACACCGACCGGAAATGAACGTTTGTGTCCGCGGTCCGTCGCGGTAGATCCTAAATCGGATCTGCTAGAAGGGTCTACGTAGTAAGGTCACGGTGTAGGCATGGGGAGTGGGGATTGGTTAGGGTTAGGGTAAGAATACTAGCGTAAGCCAATCAGAGGCAGAATAAGGCAGGCCATGAGGCACGTCTTTTGACGTCGACACGTCTAGCGGATCCGATCTAGCATCTGTCGCTCAGACCATAGACTGTATGCCCCAGACAGGCGATCTTCTTCTTCATTTAATAGCGGGCTACAAGCCAACTTTTAGGTGTATGCCGCCGCCTACTGTACCCGAGTATGCAACAACATTACCCTGTTATGGAGAGATTAAATTAATAACAAACTCATATTCTATTTGTTAATCTGGTTTCATGTAAATAACAGTCAGCCAGCTCGATGTCAGTTTAAGTTATAAAATACATCATAACTGGGGTACTGTACATATTTGTCTATATGGTTCATACTGAATATCCCTATTTATTCAGTTTTTCTTATGTATATTCTGTTAATACACTGCATATATCTATATTATTCTTACTACTAGTATAATGTTACTGCTAGTACATGCTACTATGTTGTTCATACATTGTTCATATTACATAGCCATATGTATTCTGCTCTTATAAGGTAACTGCTAATACACTGCACATATTTATATTTAATTTTATATAACTGTAAACCACCATCTGTAAACCAACTGTACACTACTGTCTACACTGCACTAGATTTCTTGTCCACCTGTGTCTATACTTTGTATATCACGTTGCACTTTTCTGCTCTTTTTGCACTTCTGGTTGGATGCAAACTGCATTTCGTTGTCTTTGTACTTGTACTCTGCACAATGACAATAAAGCTGAATCTACTCTAACTGAATCTAATCTAAATATGGTGGAAGCAATTAGTAAAACACTCTTATTGATTGATAGATGTTTGTATACATGTAACAAGGTGTTTGGCTTATTTCTAGAGAACCTTTTCAGAGCAGAATGTCACAAAGTGCATTATTATAAAAAATATTTAATGCAACAGACATAAAACAAGACAGACTTAATAAGAGTAGAAACACACCATAAATTATATGTATGTATGTATATATATTTATACAAATCAATAATAATACATGAATAAAATATTATGTCATACTGTTTACAAATTGTATTACATTGTTTTTGTCAAAAAAGTCAAAAAATATATAATATGTTAAAAAAGTTGATAACAAAAGTAATACAAAAGTCATAGTATAGTATGTTTAAAAAGTCAAAAGTCATACTATAGTATGTCAAAAAAAAGTGATATACAGTAATAAAAAAGTCATAGTATAGTATGTTAAAAAAGACAAAAGTCATAGTATAGTATGTTAAAAAAGTGATAAAAAGTAATACTATAGTATGTCGAAAAAGTGATGAAAAGTCATGTTAAAAAATTGATAAAAAGTCATAATATAGTATGTCGAAAAAGTGATAAGTAATAAAAAAGTGATAAAATGTCATAGTATAGTATGTAAAAAAAGTGATAAAAAGTAATAAAAAAAGTGATAAAAAGTCATAGTATAGCATGTCGAAAAAGGTAATAAAGAAGTCATACAAAGTCATAGTATAGTATGTCGAAGAAGTCAACGTATATAGTACTGCATTATGACTTTTATTGACATACTATACTATGACTTTTTATTACTTTTTTGGACATACTATACTATTACTTTTTTATTACTTTTTTAAATTACTTTTTTATTACTTTAATCAACATGTAATTTACATGTATATATGCATGTTTAAAAAGTCAAAAGTCATAGTGTAGTATGTCATGAGTCATATCTTTTCATGTTCAGCTTTAGTGGCTTAATATAAAAACCACATTAAAAATAAATGTCAGACATATATATATATATATATATATATATATATATATATATATATATTTTGACATGATGTAGGCGTGTGTGATTTAATGTTCTTCTACAGTTTCTTTCCCACTTTCCATCATCAGCCAGCAGGGGGCGGTCACACATCACTCTTGTCTTTCATATGACGAGCTGAAATAATAATATTTGTGTGCATGCAAAGATTTCAGCGTCTGTCACAGGGGAGGCCTTTCACATTACAATCGCTACGGGAAACTCAACATTACAATTTCTAATTTCTGTAATTATTATAGACGCTCTAGCTCTTGTTCGTGTGTAGTTCTCTCAAACTACAGAGTTCCAGAAGTTTTTTTTGTGATTGTTGTGGGCGAAAATCCTTGATTATGCAGCACATTTTCTTAAAACAATGCAATGGAATATACTATATATGATATTAATGCAAATCTTATGCAATGAAATTGCAGGAACTTGCAAAAACTGCACTTTGATGAAAAAGAAAAAAAACTGTGATTGCTATGTGTACTTTTTAACCTCAAGGGCAAGTAATTCAGAGAGTATTTTTGACATTTTAAATGTTTTTTGGTCCCTTTTAATGTTGGGGATCAATTGGGATGATATTTCTTTTTTATAT